>NC_057806.1:411003161-411303161 GCF_018294505.1 Triticum aestivum
GGCGGGCCTCAGCGGCGGCAACGGCGAAGCGGTCCCGCAAGGGACACGTGGCGGCTGACGGTTGGTGCGGGCGGAGGCGGCGGACGTGTCCGGTCGGGTCGGACAATGTCCGGCCGGCGCGAGGGAATTTTTAGGGTTTCGGGGAGAGGGGAGATCCGAAAACGGAGGGGGTCTATTTATAGGCATAGAGGGAGCTAGGAGAGTCCAAATGAGGTGCGGTTTTCGGCCACGCGATCGTGATCAAACGCTCTAGGACATGGAGCAGAGTTAGGTGGGTTTTGGGCCAAATTGGAGGGGTGTTAGGCTGCAACACACACAAGGCCTTTTCGGTCCCTCGGTTAACCGTTGGAGTATCAAACGAAGTCCAAATGGTACGAAACTTGACAGGCGGTCTACCGGTAGTAAACCAAGGCCGCTTGGCAAGTCTCGGTCCAATCCGGAAATGTTTAATCCCCACACACGAAAGAAAGCTAGAATTGACCACCGGAGGAGAACGAAGCGCCGGAATACAAAACGGGCAACGGGGAAAATGCTCGAATGCATGAGACGAACACGTATGCAAATGCAATGCACATGATGACATGATATGAGATGCATGACAAAGACAACAACACACGGAGACAAAGACCCGAATCCGAGAAATAAATATAACTTAACGCCGGAAACGACAAGAGTTGGAGTACAAATTGGGAAAGTTACATCCGGGGTGTTACACCAACGCATGCTCAAGAGGTAGCACCAGGCCCCAAGGAGCTTGCATTAAACTGAACATCGATGCTTCTTTTGTTTCAGTTTTGGGCTCAGCGTGGGCAGGGGCGGTCGCTGCAATAGCGCGGGATCAGTTGTATTTTCTATAGGCTGTCATGTTCAGACATGCGACAATGCAGAGGAAGCAGAGGCAAGCGCCCTTGTGATTGGACTCAAGTGTTTGAGAAATGGTTATAGGGGACAGGTGTACGTTGAGTTTGACTGTGATGTTGTTGTGAATGCTATGAACAATGAAGGAAGGAATAAAGCCAAGTGGTGGGCTAAGTACGAAGAGGCTAAAATCCTATTGCGTGACTTCAGTCTAGCTGAGGTGAGGAAAATTAAAAGAGAGTGTAATGTGGTTGCACATGAGTTAGCTGTCCATGCTAGAATTCATGGGGATTTTTTTCTGTCGAAGAATGTGCCACCAGATATACTTCATTAGAGAATGATTGTACTCCTACTATGAATGAATGATCTTTCTTTTTGCCCTAAAAAATTCTTTTACTCCTAATGTGAACTAACCTTTGCTTCCTGAGCTGTTCTGGCAACTAGCACTAGTATGCATGCTTCTAAGCGTTTTCTCTCAACCAGCACTAACTTGTGCTCCTCCTTTTGAAAAGGAGGTTGAAACCCTACAAATTTGTGGTTCCTACATGCACCGGCAAAGCTATACCTGAAAACTTGGACGGACCAAACTAAAGGGAACTGTAACTATTTTACTCTAATGACCCATTTTGCTCTTATATCCTAGTCAATTTTCACTGAGCTAGGTGGGCCATTGTACAATTTTGCTTGGACGTAGCTCCGTCAGTGCCTACATGTTATTGACATTTGCTTCCGCAAGAGTGAAGCACAAATGTGCTCCCACGAGGAAGCACACATGTGCTTTTCAAGTGAACGTATGCTCCATGCGTGAAGCACACATATGCTCCCAACGAAAAAAGGGGGAAAATATGGAAACAAAAAACCTAAAAAGAGAATAAAAACATAAAAACAAGGAAAAATGGGATAAAGAATCGTTCTGGTGTGGGAACCATCCAGGGTGTGACACATGATGATGCTGGGCCTAGGGCGCTCCACGTGGAGAGCTCCCATGTCCAGAGAACGACCCCTCCCACGTGCGGCGATTATTTCTCGCCTTACGCGAGTCGAGAGGAAACCCTTGCATCGAAGTAAACAGTGTTGGGTCGGCCCCTTTTAGCGCGTGCAGATTGAAAAAGTGGGGAAGAAAGGAGCGCACCCCAGGAATCGAACCCTGGTCATGACGGGGAACACCGGCGTAGCTAAACCACTGCGCCCGCTTCCAGTTACCGGTCAGTAGTAGGATCGCGAGCTACTAGAGGTGACCGGAGCCGGTTTTCTCCATTTTATTTGTTTTTTGTTTTCTCTTTTATTTATTTTTTATTCTTCGATTTTTTTTTCCATTTTTTGGTTTTTTATTTGTTTCATTTTTTTCGTTTTACATTCTTTATACATGATCAACATTTTTTCAAATACTTGTTCAACATTTTCAAGTACTTGTTCAACATTTTTATATACATGATCAACATTTCTTCAAATAATCGTTCAACATTTTTAAATACTTGTTTAGAATTTTCAAATACTTGTTTAACATTTTTATATACATGATCAACATTTTTTAAAATACTTGTTCAATATTTTTTCAAATACCTGTTCAACATTTTTCAAATACTTATTCAACATTTTTATATACATGTTCAACATCTTTCAAATACTTATTCAACATTTTTTAAATACTTGTTCAACATTTTTTAAATACTTGTTCAACTTTTTTCAAATGTCTTTTGATGAGTGTTTTTTGTAATATATATATTTAGAATATTTAAAAGTATAAATAAAAGTAAACCAAAAAACGAAAAAAAAACAGTGAAAAAAGCTGTGGCCTCCCGGGCTCATAGTCCGGCCCAGTTCGCGTCTCTTCAGCGAGAGAAACCTCTCGTCTCGCATAACGCAAGAAATACGGGTGCCCCCTCCACGTGGGGGCACTCGTTAGGTACCGCCAATAGTTTGATCCCTTCATGGGCCGGTCCACTACATTGTGTACACCGTGGTTTTCTTCCCTGGTAGCATTGGTTTGGTTCTATGTTTTTTTTGGTTTTTGTTGCTGGTTTTTGCTAGTTTCTATATCATTCATGACATTTTGTAAATAATTAGATAATTGCCCGAACGTTGAAACTGGAGCATAGACTTTCTAGTATATTAGCCCATACGGTACGTCTATTATTATGTTGGTGCGCTAAAATCTTATCAAGGTTTTATACGCAATCACTATGATTTACTTGCCATCTTATTGCTAAGAACTTATTTTGTAAGAAATTATTTAGCAAGTTTTGTTACTACGTAATCATCATGATTTACCTGCCACCTTTTTGTTATCACTTACTCCCTCTGTATCAAAATATAAGACGTATCTTGACACTATTATAGTGTCAAAAACGTCTTATGTTTTGATACGGAGGGGCTATTTCATAATAATTTAGTGACTTACCAGAGAAAATATTATTTTATTTTAAAAAGTTAATAAGATGGGGATAGTTGAGTCGATTTTAGGGAAAACTGATGGAAGAAAAATCAAAGATATGGAAGGGAAGCAATAAAAATGAGGAGGGAGCGGGGAACGTACATAGAGAGGTTGGATGAAAAAAAAGTGAAACAGAAACCATACATTCTTTCTAAGTAGTAGAGATAGAGATTACTAGTGAAACCATTGTTTTATTTTGGAAAGTTAATAATACATGTGACCGTTGAGTCAATTAATTTTAGGAAAACCGATGGAAGAAAAATCAAAGATGGAAGGGAAGAAAGAGAAAAAAAGGAAGGAAGGGGGAACACACATTCGGAGCTTGAAGGAAAGAAAGATGAAACATGAACCTTACGTTCCTTTTAAGTAGTAGAGATTACCAGATAAAGTATTATTTTATTTTAGAAATTTCATAAGACGTGGAACAATTGAGTTAATTTTAGGAAACCGATGGGAGCAAAAATAGAAAATGAAACAGAAAAAGAGAAAAAAAGAAGCCGAGAGGGAACATGCACAGAGAGGTCGGATGAAACAAGGTGAAACTGAAAGTTTACATTCTTCTTAAGTAAAAATAAATAGAAGGAGATAGAGAGATATATATTAAGACTTTAAGAAGATATTTGTACCATTCCATAAATTTACACGCTTAAAAAACTAGTCATGGTATTTAAAAAATGTTTGTATCATTAAAAAAATCATGATGTTTGTAAAATGTTAATCATGCGTTTACAAAATGATCATCATATATTTATAAATTGTTAATCGTGTATGTAGAAGGTGTTCAACAAATTTTAAATATATTCACAATGTATTAGGAAATTTTCACAGTGTATTATAAAAATGTTTGACTTGTATTAAAAAAATTATTCTAAGTGTGCTTAAAAAATTTCACCATGTATTTAAATAATGTCCAACATGCATCTAAATATATTTAACATGTATTTATACAAACTTTTAAGCATATTTTAAAAATATATAAGTTATTCTAAAATAAAAAATAAAAAGAAGAAGAAAATAGTAACATAAAAGGAAAAAGAAAAGAACAAGGGAAAAAAATCAAAAACCACAAAAACTTGAAACAAAACAGGAAAACCAATTAAAAACATAAAAAGGAAAAAAGGAAAAAAAAGCTGTCGAAACCTTTTGAAAATCGCACGGAAGGTTCCCAAAACCATAGCGCTAGGTCTTACTGGACCGTAGCCACAATGGATCGCTCTGAGGCTAGTGCTTCCTAAGATGTTATATCTCGCATACGGTGAGAATACCATAGCTAACGGAGTGCTTCCTAAAAACTGTAGCTAATGAGCCGTTCATTTGCGTCTTTCTTTCCTTTCGCTAGGTTTCTTTTTCTTTTTCGCTGAGTTCTCTGGTTCTTGCTTGTTTTTTTTCATGATCTTTGTCGGTTCTTTCCTTCTGTTTTCTTTGTTTCTTCGTGTTTTTTGTTTTCTTTGCTTTTTTATTGCTTTTTTCGTTTCTTTCATTGGTTTTTTCTTTCCTTTTTGTTTGTTTCCTTCTTTGCTTCCGTTGGTATTTTTGCTTTTGTTTCTTTGTTTCTTCGTTTTTCTTTTATTTTTTTTTGGTTTTCATTTGGTTTCTTTGTTTTCCTTAGCTCTTTCTTGGTTCAATCCGTTTTCATTCTTTTGAATTGGTCTCTTTGGGGTTTTCATCTTCTTTGTTTCGTTTTTCTTTTTGGTTTTTATTGGGGTTTCTTCACATTTGTTTGTTTTTTGTCTTATTCATCCGTTTCTTTTTGGTTCAACACGTGTTAACTCTTTGGCAGACGAATTCAACATGTTCTGTATATATCTGAAATATTTTTTTATATAGACAATTAATATTTTTGAAATATATGATTAATATTTTTTGAGAACTTATATTTTTTTATGTCTAGTTTTTTCAATACACATTGTACATTTTTGGTATATATCTAATACATGTTCGACATGACTCAAATATAAGTTTAACACACACACATTGTATATTTTTTGTATGCATGTGAACCATTTTATCTATACCCATTTAACATTTTTTGAAATGTTTTATGGAATGTATTTCTGTAATAAATTTATTTAGAATGTGTGGAAGTATAAATAAAAGTAGAAAAAGAAAGAAAAAATAAAAACAAAAAAACATGAAAAAAGTATGGCTCTGGCCTCCCGCGCGGCTGGGCTGGCCCATCTCGCACTCTGTTTGATGCGATGGTTCCCTAGGTCTCGCTGTTAGCGAGACATAGTGGGGCCCTAGTGCTTCTTCCATTTTACAGTAGTCGAGGCATAGAAGATTTCAGAAAAAAGAGAGTATGTGAGACATAGCTTTTATCGGTTTAGTCTTTTGTGAGAGAAACAAGTCAATATCCTTTCATCCCACACTCCCATCGACTACAAGGCGTCTGTTTTGTCTTTCATCAGTTTAGTCTTTTGTGAGATGAACATAGGGACAAGATGTACATACATGATTTATTGGGTGAATGCACGTGTGTTTGTGAGGCTCTGTATATGATGTTTCTAAATAAAAATTACCCTATATTGTGAACAAAATCTTACACCCTCTGTCCCATAATATAAGAATTTTTTGACACTATACTAGTGCAAAAAATCCTCTTATATTATGGGACGGAGGGAGTAGAAACCTTCTCCTAGAAAAGTTCTTGAAAAGCTCGTGGCAGTGCGGTTTGCTGATTTTTAGGGCATATACAATGGTGTTATCTTAGGAGTGCTATGTAAGATAAATGATGAGTTGGAGGAGAAAGAACTTATAAGAAAAGGCTTGTCTTCTCTTATTTAAGAGAAGACAAGAGGTGATCTCTTAGCACAATATGTCTCACCATATTTTTAGGAATGGCTAGTTATTTAAGATAAGACTAAGAGATGACCCATTGTAGACATATTTTTTTGACATCTCTAAATTACATGCAAAACTTAAGATAAAACTATCTTATCAACCATTGTACATGCCTTTACTGGCGATCCCTCCCTTCAAAAACCTGGCAGCTTGCGGGTCACATGGCCTGGTCCCTAGCTTCGATCTCACTTCTTCCAGCAAAACCAGGGCGGTGACAGAAAAAAAAGAAAAGGAAACGTCACATTATGCTACGGTGATGGGCCAAATTAATCAACGTCCAATTATACGTGACATTTATGCCCGATACTGTTCGTGCAGGTGTGTGTAGCTAGATAGACAGACAGATGCTATCACGTACTGACGAATGCTATAGCGTGTAGGTGCGCCATCAGCCAAAACCCCATCAATCATCTGGTGTACATGTGCGCGAGATTTTTTCTTGTTTATCAATCTCAGTTGCCGGGGTATCAACAGTACGATCTGGGCGCGCATAGTGGGTGACAGTGCCGTGGGCCCTACAGCATAAGATGACACTCTATACCGGGGAAGCCGTTGGCTACGTACGCGCTACCGGTCAAATGGGTATGTCCTGCAGTAGAACACCATATACGGTAACCGATCGGTCATCAGGGGCACTCCAACTCAGATCATCAAAGACGTCCGGATCGGCATGTCCGAACATCTTTTGCCATACAACGCGGTGTCTCAAATTTCACGGACGCATCGGAGTGTTTGAAATTCCGCAAACCGACGACAAACTCGTGAGAAATTTGCAGGAGTTCGGACCTCCGCCACGTAGACTTTTGACCCCCTGCCCCCAGCCCACACAGATATTCTTTCCCGGACCCCTTTCCCCCACTCCACCCCTCCATCCTTGCTCTATATCCACACCTCTTAGTCCGGCGCCGCCTCTCTACCACCCCATTCGCCGCCGATGCCTTGTTGAATGTCTGCTGCCCCACCCATGAGCCTGCCTACTTTGGACCACGTCGTCATTTCACCCTAGATCCGTTGGCAGCCAGGTATTCTCCGCCTCTGCCTACATTGTCCATGGCGAGCGCCACACCTGGAAAGTGTTCTGCCAAATGTCAATGAGAAATTTTATGACGTTACTGTTGTTTGCTTTGAAGCAAACACGATGGTGGCGTACTTGATGATGGAGGATGAATTGTTGTGTGATGCCTGATTGGTCAGAAGTGCACACTTTGTAGGCACGAAGCAAGGGGGTGTCGTATTTTGGCAAAATCTGCACTCTTGGTTTCATGAGCAAAAGCACTTCGCACCCTGCAACCTACACGTGATCCATGATTGCAATGTGAAGTCGTTAGCTCATCCGTGGTAATTCATCTCCAACTCCGCCGTGAAGTATTGCAGTGCGATCGCATGGGTGGAAAGAAGGTGGCGACATGCGCGTCAACCATGAAGAGGGCACAATGTTTGCTTCTCATTGCTCTATTTAGGTCAATTCATTGATTCATTCAATGCTGCAACTTGGTGATCACGTTATTGTATACCCCGCACATGTTGCACCAAACAACGGAGGGCAGGCCCTTCGCGTTGTTGTATTCTTTGACAAAGGTCAATGTGCACAACATATGGAAGAACGCTGTGTGCGGATACTAACTCGAGTATGATTGCATTTGGGATTGATGAATTTGAGAACTTCTTCAAGATCGGCTATATCAGATGCACTATTTATATTTAAACTGTTGCACTAGAATATTTACATGTTATTTATGGATGAATCATGCTATTTCTATAATTATTTTGAGTGCTCTAGACATAGAAAAAATAGGGGTAGACATTTGATGCATAGAGTTGGATAGTCGGCTCCCCTATCGGTGTCCACAGAAATTTGGTGTATCCAATTTGGTGATCCACGTTGGCGTTGCCCTCACGGACGATGCAAACGGGGCTCGACTGGTCATGAGCCTTGACCCTGATGCTCTGAAGATAAATTGTTGGTAATGACTATCACAACCAAAATAATTTACCGCTCATGGACCAGAAGAACACTTCCTGATGGTTTAAGTGTGCTTGGTTACCTGCATCTTATTGGCCTCCTTGCATCAGTGACCCAGTTCAGCCAGGGTGACCTCACGCAGGCTGAAAACCATGTTCTTCACCTAGCTTGGTTGCCCACAAAACCTCAGCCCCCATTAGAGGCCAACCACATGCATGCCATTTGGTTGCAAGCGTTATGTGCAAGACATGCGGTGTGGTAACCTAACGATAATAAACCAGACTTAGCATGAATCTTCATATGAATCTGGAAATGGAACCACCCTATAACGTGAATGTCAAGAGGCATCAACCTAATATAATAAATCCAACTTACTTATGTCATTGACAGCTTGAACACATTAGTCTGAAATGCATGAAGAAGATCAATGATTATGCACTCCTCACTTCATCCGACTTCCAATCGTTTGAGACATGTGAATCATTCCTGCTCAACAATATGACCAAGTCCCTTTTGCAAAGAGCTGCAAGATGGCGTCCAAGTTGTTAGAACTGATACATAGTGATGTGTGTGGTCCAATGAGAAACTCAGCCAAAGGTGTCTATGATTACTTCATGACTTATACTTGAAGGAAATATGCCCTAGAGGCAATAAAAAAGTTGTTATTTATATTTCCTTATATCATGATAAATGTTTATTATTCATGCTAGAATTGTATTAACCAGAAACTTAGTACATGTGTGAATACATAGACAAACCGAGTGTCACTAGTATGTCTCTACTTGACTAGCTCGTTAATCAAAGATGGTTAAGTTTCCTAGCCATGGACAAAGAGTTGTCATTTGATGAACGGGATCACATCATTAGAGAATGATGTGATTGACTTGACCCATCCGTTAGATGATCGTTTAGTTTAGTGCTATTGCTTTCTCCATAACTTATACATGTTCCTATGACTATGAGATTATGCAACTCCCGAATACCGTAGGAACACTTAGTGTGCTATCAAACGTCACAATGTAACTTGGTGACTATAAAGATGCTCTACATGTGTCTCCGATGGTGTTTGTTGAGTTGGCATGGATCAAGATTAGAATTTGTCACTACGTGTATCGGAGAGGTATCTCTGGGCCCTCTCGGTAATGCACATCACTATAAGCCTTGCAAGCAATGTGACTAATGAGTTAGTTACGGGATGTTGCATTATGGAATGAGTAAAGAGACTTGCCGGTAACGAGATTGAACTAGGTATTGAGATACCGACGATCGAATCTCGGGCAAGTAACATACCAATGACAAAGGGAACAACGTATGTTGTTATGCGGTTTGACCGATAAAGATCTTCGTAGAATATGTAGGAACCAATATGAGCATCTAGGTTCTGCTATTGGTTATTGACCGGAGATGAGTCTTGGTCATGTCTACATAGTTCTCGAACCCGTAGGGTCCGCACGCTTAACGTTCGGTGACAATCGGTATTATGAGTTTATGTGTTTTGATGTACCGAAGGTTGTTCGAAGTCCCGGATGTGATCACGGACATGACGAGGAGTCTCAAAATGGTCGAGACATAAAGATTGATATATTCAACGGCTATATTCGGACACCGGAAGTGTTCTGGATGGCTGCGGATAAAACCGGAGTGCCGGAGGGTTACCGGAACCCCCCGGGGAACTAATGGGCCTAAATGGGCCTTAGTGGAGAGAGAGAGAGAGGGGTTGGTAGGGCAGGCCGCACGCCCCCTCCCCCTTGAGTCCGAATTGGACTAGGAAGGGGGGCGGCGCTCCCCTTTTCCTTCCCCTCTCCCACTCCTTCCTCCCCCTCCAAGTAGGACTAGGAAAAGATGAATCCTACTCCTACTAGGAGGAGGATTCCTCCTCTCCTTGGGCGCCCCAAGGGTCGGCCGGCCTCCCCCCTTGCTCCTTTATATACGGGGGCAGGGGGCACCCTAGAACACACAAGTTGACATTGTTTAACCGTGTGTGGTGCCCCCCTCCACCATAATCCGCCTTGGTCATATCATTGCAGTGCTTAGGCGAAGCCCTGTGCCGGTAGCTTCATCATCACCGTCATCACGCCGTCGTGCTGACGAAACTCTCCCTTGACACTCAGCTAGATCTAGAGTTCGCGGGACGTCACCGAGCTGAACGTATGCAGATCGTGGAGGTGCCGTACCTTCGGTGCTAGGATCGGTCGGATCGTGAAGACATACGACTACATCAACCGCGTTGTCATAACGCTTCCGCTTATGGTCTACGAGAGTACGTAGACAACACTCTTCCCCTCTCGTTGCTATGCATCACCTAGATAGATCTTGCATGTGCGTATGGATTTTTTTGAAATTACTGCGTTCCCCAACAGTGGCATCCGAGCCAGGTTTATGCATAGATGTTATATGCACGAGTAGAACACAAAGGAGTTGTGGGCGTGTGTATATACATATTGCTTGCCGTCACTAGTTGATTCTTGATTCGGCGGTATTGTTGGATGAAGCGGCTCAGATCGACATTACGCGTACGCTTATGCAAGACTGGTTCTACCGACGTGCTTCGCACACAGGTGGCTAGTGGGTGTCAGTTTCTCCAACTTTAGTTGAATCAGATTCAATGAACAGGGTTCTTTCTGAAGATCAAAAAGCAACCACTATACCATGTTGTGGTTTTTGATGCGTAGGTAAGAACGGTTCTTGCTCAGCCCGTAGCAGCCACGTAAACCCGAAACCCTAAACCCTAATCCACCTCGGTCATATCATCGTAGTGCTTAGGCAAAGCCCTGCGACGGTAGCATCATCATAACCATAATCACGCCGTCATGCTGACGAAGCTCTCCCTCAACATTGAGCTGGAAGGAGAGTTAGTGGGGCGTCACCGAGCCGAACGTGTGCAGATCGCGGAGGTGCCGTACTTTCGGTACTAGGATCGGTCAATCGTGAAGACATACGACTACATCAACCGTGTTGTCATAACGCTTCCGCTTACGGTCTACGAGGGTACGTGGACAATACTCTGCCCTCTCATTGCTATGCATCACCATGATCTTGTGTGTGCCTAGGAATTTTTTTGAAATTACTGTGTTCCCCAACAGTGGCATCCGAGCCAGGTTTCTGCGTAGATGTTATATGCACGAGTAGAACACAAAGGATTTGTGGGCGTGTGTATATACATATTGCTTGCCGTCACTAGTTGATTCTTGATTCGGCGGTATTGTTGGATGAAGCGGCTCAGACCGACATTACGCGTACGCTTACGCGAGACTGGTTCTACCGACGTGCTTCACACACAAGTGGCTGGTGGGTGTCCGTTTCTCCAACTTTAGTTGAATCGGATTCAATGAACAGGGTTCTTTCTGAAGATAAAAAAGCAATCACTATACTGCGTTGTGGTTTTTGATGCCTAGGTAAGAACGGTTCTTGCTCAGCCCGAAGCAGCCACGTAAAACTTGCAACAACAAAGTAGAGGATGTCTAACTTGTTTTTGCAGGGCATGTTGTGATGTGATATGGTGAAGACATGATGCTAAATTTTATTGTATGAGATGATCATGTTTTGTAACACAGTTATCGGCAACTGGCAGGAGCCATATGGTTGTCGCTTTATTGTATGAAATGCAATCACCATGTAATTGCTTTACTTTATCACTAAGCGGTAGTGATAGTCGTAGAAGCAATAGTTGGCGAGACGACAATGATGCTTCGATGGAGATCAAGGTGTCAAGCCGGTGACGATGGTGATCATGACGGTGCTTTGAAGATGGCCATATCATATCACTTATATTGATTACATGTGATGTTTATCCTTTATGCATATTATTTTGCTTAGTTCGACAGTAGCATTATAAGATGATCTCTCACTAAATTTCAAGGTATAAGTGTTCTCCCTGAGTATGCACCGTTGCTACAGTTCGTCGTGCCGAGACACCACATGATGATCGGGTGTGATAAGCTCTACGTTCACATACAATGGGTGCAAGCCAGTTTTGCACATGCAGAATACTCGCGTTAAACTTGACGAGCCTAGCATATGCAGATATGGCCTCGGAACACTGAGACCGAAAAGTCAAGCGTGAATCATATAGTAGATATGATCAACATAGTGATGTTCACCATTGAAAACTACTCCATCTCACGTGATGATCGGACATGGTTTAGTTGACATGAGGGATGTCTATCTAAGTGGGAATTCTTAAGTAATTTGACTAATTGAACTTTAATTTATCATGAACTTAGTACCTGATAGTATTTTGCATGTCTATGTTGTTGTATATAGATGGCCCGTGCTGTTGTTTCGTTGAATTTTAATGTGTTCCTAGAGAAAGCTAAGTTGAAAGATGACGGTAGCAACTACATGGACTGGGTCCGTAAATTGAGGATTATCCTCATTGCTGCACAGAAGAATTACGTCATGGAAGCACCGCTAGGTGACAAACCCGCTATAGGAGCAACACCAAATGTTATGAACACCTGGCAGAGCAAAGCTGATGACTACTCGATAGTTCAGTGTGCCATGCTTTACGGCTTAGAACCGGGACTTCAACGACATTTTGAACGACATGGAGCTTATGAGATGTTCCAAGAGTTGAAGTTAATATGTCAAGCAAATGCCCAAATTGAGAGATATGAAGTCTCCAATAAGTTATACAACTATAAAATGGAGGAGAATAGTTCTGTCAGTGAATGTATACTTAGAATGTCTGGGTACCACAACCACTTGACTCAGCTGGGAGTTAATCTTCCTGATGATAGTGTCATGGACAGAGTTCTTCAATCACTGCCACCAAGCTACAAGAGCTTCGTGATGAACTATAATATGCAAGGGATGGATAAGACGATTCCCGAGCTCTTCGCAATGCTAAAGGCTGTGGAGGTAGAAATCAAGAAGGAGCATCAAGTGTTGATGGTCAACAAAACCAGAAGTTTTAAGAAAAAGGGTAAAGGGAAGAAGGGGAACTTCAAGAAGAATGGCAAGCAAGTTGCTGCTCAAGTGAAGAAGCCCAAGTCCGGACCTAAGTCTGAGACTGAGTGCTTCTACTACAAAGGGACTAGTCACTAGAAGCGGAACTGCCCCAAGTATTTGGCGGAGAAGAAGGATGGCAAAGTCAAAGGTATATTTGATATACATGTTATTTACCTTACTAATGCTCACAGTAGTGCCTGCGTATTTGATACTGGTTTAGTTGCTAACATTTGCAACTCGAAACATGGGCTACGGATTAAGCGAAGATTGGCTAAGGACGAGGTGACGATGCGCGTGGGAAATGGTTCCAAAGTCGATCTGATCGCCGTCGGCACGCTACCTCTACATCTACCTTCGGGATTAGTATTAGACCTAAGTAATTATTATTTGGTGCCAGCGTTGAGCATAAACATTATATCTAGATCTTGTTTGACGCGAGACGGTTATTCATTTAAATTAGAGAATAATGGTTGTTCTATTTATATGAGTAATATCTTTTGTGGTCATGCACCCTTGATGAGTGGTCTATTTTTGTTGAATCTCGATAGTAGTGATACACATATTCATAGTATTAAAGCCAAAAGATACAAGTTTAATAATGATAGTGCAACTTGTTTATGGCACTGCCGTTTAGGTCATATTGGTGTAAAGCGCATGAAGAAACTCCATGCTGATGGACTTTTGGAATCACTTGATGCTTGCGAACCATGCCTCGTGGGCAAGATGACTAAAACTCCTTTCTCCGAAACAATGGAGCGAGCAACAGACTTGTTGGAAATAATACATACTGATGTATGCGGTCCGATGAGTGTTGATGCCCGCGGCGGGTATAGTTATTTTCTTACCTTCACATATGATTTAAGCAGATATGGGTATATCTACTTGATGAAACATAAGTCTGAAACATTTGAAAAGTTCAAAGAATTCCAGAGTGAAGTGGAAACTCATCGTAACAAGAAAATTAAGTTTCTACGATCTGATCGTGGAGGTGAATATTTGAGTTATGAGTTTGGTCTTCATTTGAAACAATGCGGAATAGTTTCACAACTCATGCCACCTGGAACACCACAACGTAATGGTGTGTCCGAACATCATAACCGCACTTTATCAGATATGGTGCGATCTATGATGTCTCTCACTGATTTACCGCTAACATTTTAGGGGTTATGCTTTAGAGACAACTGCATTCATGTTAAATAGGGCACCATCAAAATCCGTTGAGACGACTCCTTGTGAACTGCGGTTTGGCAAGAAACCCAAGTTGTCATTTCTTAAAGTTTGGGGATGCGATGCTTATGTGAAAAAGCTTCAATGTGATAAGCTCAAACCCAAATCGAAGAAATGTTTCTTCATAGGATACCCAAAGGAAACTGTTGGGTACACCTTCTATCACAGATCCGAAGGCAAGATATTCATTGCTAAGAATGAATCCTTTCTAGAGAAGGAGTTTCTCTCGAAAGAAGTAAGTGGGAGGAAAGTAGAACTTGACGAGGTAATTGTACCTACTCCCTTATTGGAAAGTAGTTCATCACAGAAATCAGTTCCAGTGATTCCTACACCAGTAAGTGAGGAAGCTAATGATGATGATCATGAAACTTCTGATCAAGTTACTACCGAACCTCGTAGGTCAAGCAAAGTAAGATCAGCACCAGAGTGGTACGGTAACCCTGTTCTGGAGGTCATGTTACTTGACCATGACGAACCTACGAACTATGAGGAAGCGATGATGAGCCCAGATTCCGCAAAATGGCTTGAGGCCATGAAATCTGAGATGGGATCTATGTATGAGAACAAAGTGTGGACTTTGGTTGACTTGCCCAATCATCGACATGCCATAGAGAATAAATGGATCTTCAAGAAGAAGACTACGCTGACGGTAATGTTACTGTCTACAAAGCTCGACTTGTTGCAAAATGTTTTTGACAAGTTCAAGGAGCTGACTACGATGAGACCTTCTCACCCGTAGCGATGCTTAAGTCCGTCTGAATCATGTTAGCAATTGCCGCATTTTATGATTATGAAATTTGGCAAATGGATGTCAAAACTGCAGTCCTTAATGGATATCTTAAAGAAGAGTTATATATGATGTAGCCAAAAGGTTTTGTCGATCCAAAAGGTGCCAACAAAGTGTGCAAGCTCCAGTGATCCATATATGGACTGGTGCAAGCCTCTCGGAGTTGGAATATACGCTTTGATTGTGTGATCAAAGCATATGGTTTTATATAGACTTTTGGAGAAGCCTGTATTTACAAGAAAGTGAGTGGGAGCTCTGTAGCATATCTGATATTATATGTGGATGACATATTGTTGATCAGAAATGACACTAAATTTCTGAATAGCATAAAAGGATACTTGAATAAGAATTTTTCAATGAAAGACCTCGGTGAAGCTGTGCTACCTCTTGAGCACTGCGTTGGTTTTCCCCGAAGAGGAAGGGATGATGCAGCAAAGTAGCGTAAGTATTTCCCATAGTTTTTGAGAACCAAGGTATCAATCCAGTAGGAGGATACGCGCGAGTCCCTCGTACCTGCACAAAACAAATAAATCCTCGCAACCAACGTGATAAGGGGTTGTCAATATTTTTGGTATTTTTATGATAAAGATGCACAGTAAAACAAAAGCAAAGTAAAAGCAAAAGTAAATAACTAAGTATTGGTAGAATAATATGATGAAGATAGACCCGAGGGCCATAGGTTTTACTAGTGGCTTCTCTCGAGAGCATAAGTATTCTACGGTGGGTGAAAAAATTACTGTTGAGCAATTGACAGAATTGAGAATAGTTATGAGAATATCTAGGTATGATCATGTATATAGGCATCACGTCCGAGACAAGTAGACCGACTCCTGCCTGCATCTACTACTATTACTCCACTCATCGACCACTATCCAACATGCATCTAAAGTATTAAGTTAATGAAAACAGAGTAACACCTTAAGAAAGATGACATGATGTAGAGGGATAAACTCATGCAATATGATGAAAACCCCATCTTGTTATCCTCGATGGCAACAATACAATACGTGCCTTGCTGCCCCTACTGTCACTGGGAAAGGACACCGCAAGATTGAACCCAAAGCTAAGCACTTCTCCCATTGCAAGAAAGATCAATCTAGTAGGCCAAACCAAACTGATAATTCGAAGAGACTTGCAAAGATAAACAATGATACATAAAAGAATTCAGAGAAGATTCAAATATTGTTCATAGATAGACTTGATCATAAACCCACAATTCACCGGTCTCAACAAACACACCGCAAAAAGAAGATTACATCGAATAGATCTCCACAAGAGAGGGGGGGAACATTGTATTGAGATCCAAAAAGAGAGAAGAAGCCATCTAGCTACTAACTATGGACCCGTAGGTCTGAGGTAAACTACTCACACTTCATCGGAGGGGCTATGGTGTTGATGTAGAAGCCCTCCGTGATGGATACCCCCTCCGGCGGAGCTCGGAATAGGCCCCAAGATGGGATCTCGTGGATACAGAAAGTTGTGGCAGTGGAATTAGGGTTTTGGCTCCGTATCTGATCGTTTGGGGGTACGTAGGTATACCCGGCCAAACCTTGGGCTGGGCCGGGCTTTGGGTCGGGCCTAGCCAAGCCCGAGCCAAAAAACCTGGGCCCGAGCCCGGCCCGGCCCGGCCATCGGGCCTAGTTTTTGTGCCCAAGCCCGGCCCCAACATGAAAAAGCCCGCTGGGCCTCGGGCCGGGCCCCTTTAGAAAACTGCAAAAATGCCGGGCCCGGCCCGGCCAGGCCACCGGGCTCAAAATCTAGGCCCGAGCCCGGCCCAAGAGTAGCGTCGGGCCGGGTCGGGTCGGGCCGGGCCGGCCGGGCTGCCCATGGCCAGGTCTATACGTAGGTATATATAGGAGGAATGAGTACGTCGGTGGAGCAACAGGGGGCCCACGAGGGTGGAGGGCGCGCCATGGCCTCCTCTTTTGTGTCTTGACGTAGGGTCCAAGTCTCCTGGGTCTTGTTAGTTGAGAAAATCATGTTCCCAAAGGTTTCATTCCGTTTGGACTCCGTTTGATATTCCTTTTCTTCGAAACCCTGAAATAGGCAAAAAAAAACAGCAATTCTTGGCTGGGCCTCCGATTAATAGGTTAGTCCCAAAAATAATATAAAAGTGGATAACAAAGCCCAATAATGTACAAAACAGTAGATAATATAGCATGGAGCAATCAAAAATTATAGATACGTTGAAGACGTATCAAGCATCCCCAAGCTTAATTCGTGATCATCCTCGAGTAGGTAAATAATAAAAACAGAATTTTTGATGCGGAGTGCTACTTGGCATAATTTTGATGTAATTCTTCTTAATTTTGGCATGGATATTTAGATCCAAAAGATTCAAGAAAAAAGTTCATATTGACATAAAAATAATAATACTTCAAGCAAACCAACTAAGCAATTATGTCTTCTCAAAATAACATGGCCAAAGAAAGTTCATCCCTACAAAATCATATAGTTTAGTCATGTTTCATTTTCCTCACACAAGAATGCTCTCATCATGCACAATCCCGATGACAAGCCAAGCAATTGTTTCATACTTTAGTAATCTCAAACCTATAAACTTTCACGCAATATATGAGCGCGAGCCATGGACATAACACTATGGGTGGAATAGAATATAATGAGGGGGGTTATGTGGAGAAGACAAAAAAGGAGAAAGTCTCACATCAAGGAGGCTAATCAATGGGCTATGGAGATGCCCATCGATTGATGTTAATGCAAGGAGTAGGGATTGCCATGCAATGGATGCACTAGAGCTATAAATGTATGAAAGCTCAACAAAATAAACTAAGTGGGTGTGCATCCAACTTGCTTGCTCACGAAGACCTAGGGCACTTGAGGAGGCCCATTGTTGGAATATACAAGCCAAGTTCTATAATGAAAAATTCCCACTAGTATATGAAAATGACAAAACATGAGACTCTCTACCATGAAGATTATGGTGCTACTTTGAAGCACAAGTGTGTCAAAGGATAGTAACATTGTCCCTTCTGTCTTTTTTCTCTCTTTTTTTATTTGGACTTTCTCCTTTTTTATATGGCCTTTCTCTCTCTCTTTTTTTTATAATTCCTCACTTGGGAGAATGCTCTAGAAAATGATGATCATCACACTTCTATTTATTTACAACTCAATGATTACAACTCGATACTAGAACTAAAGATGACTCTATATGAATGCCTCCGGCGGTGTACCGGGATATGCAATGGACCAAGAGTGACATGTATGAAAGAATTATGAACGGTGGCTTTGCCACAAATACTATGTCAACTACATGATCATGCTAAGCAATATGACAATGATGAATGTGTCATGATAAACAGAATGGTGGAAAGCTGCATGGCAATATATCTCGGAATGGCTATGGAAATGACATGATAGGTAGGTATGGTGGCTGTTTTGAGGAAGCTATAAGGAGGTTTATGTGTGAAAGAGCGTATCATATCACGGGGTTTGGATGCACCGGCGAAGTTTGCGCCAACTCTCAATGTGAGAAAGGGCAATGCACGGTACCGAAGAGGCTAGCAAGGATGGAAGGGTGAGAGTGCGTATAATCCATGTACTCAACATTAGTCATAAAGAACTCACATACTTATTGCAAAAAACTACAAGTCATCAAAAACCTTGGCACTACGCGCATGCTCCTAGGGGGATAGTTTGGTAGGAAAAGACCACCACTCGTCCCCGACCACCACTCATAAGGAAGACAATCAAATAACACCTCATGTTTCAAATTTGTTACATAACGTTTACCATACGTGCATGCTACAGGACTTGCACACTTCAACACAAGTATTTCTCAATTTCACAACTACTCAACTAGCACGACTTTGATATTATTACCTCCATATCTCAAAACAATCGTCAAGCATCCAACTTCTCTTAGTATTCAAAACACTCATAAGAAAATTTTACTAATCTTGAATACCTAGCATATTAGGATTTTAAGAAAATAACCATGCTATTTAAGACTCTCAAAATAATCTAAGTGAAGCATGAGAGATCAATAGTTTCTATAAAACAAATCCACCACCATGCTCTAAAAGATATAAGTGAAGTACTAGAGCAAAACTATATAACTCAAAAGATATAAGCGAAGCACATAGAGTATTCTAAGAAATTCCAAATAATGTATGGCTCTCTCAAAAGGTGTGTACGGCAAGGATGATTCTAGTAAACTAAAAAGCAAAGACTCAAATCATACAAGACGCTCCAAGCAAAACACATATCATGTGGTGAATAAAAATATAGCTCCAAGTAAAGTTACCGATAGAAGTAGACGAAAGAGGGGATGCCTTCCGGGGCATCCCCAAGCTTTGGCTTTTAGGTGTCCTAAGATTATCTTGGGGCTGCCATGGGCATCCCCAAGCTTAGGCTATTTCCACTCCTTGTTCCATAATCCATCAAATCTTTACCTAAAACTTGAAAACTTCACAACACAAAACTCAAAGTAGAAAATCTCGTGAGCTCCGTTAGCGAAAGAAAACAAAAGACCACTTCAAGGTACTGTAATGAACTCATTCTTTATTTATATTGGTGTTAAACCTACTGTATTCCAACTTCTCTATGGTTTATAAACTATTTTACTAGCCATAGATTCATCAAAATAAGCAAACAACACATGAAAACAGAATCTGTCAAAAACAGAACAGTCTGTAGTAATGTGTAGCTAGCGCAAGATCTGGTACCCCAAAAATTCTAAAATAAATTGGTGTACGTGAGTATTTTATCTATTAATCATGTTCAAAAATAATTAACTAAATATCACTTTCGAAATAAAAATGACAGCAGTTCTCGTGAGCGCTAAAGTTTCTGTTTTTTATAGCAAGTTTAACAAGACTTTCCCCAAGTCTTCCCAACGGTTCCACTTGGCACAAACACTAATTAAACACAAAAAACACAACCAAAACAGAGGATAGATAAATTATTTATTACTAAACATGTGCAAAAGTAAGGAATAAAAATAAAATTGGGTTGCCTTCCAACAAGCGCTATCGTTTAACGCCCCTAGCTAGGCATAACAAGCAAGGATAGATCTAGGTATTGCCATCTTTGGTAGGCAATCCATAAGTGGCTCTCATAATAGATTCATAAGGTAATTTAATTTTCTATATAGGAAAGTGTTCCATGCTTTTCCTTAATGAAAATTGGAATCTAATATTTCCTTCCTTCATATCAATAATTGCACCAATCGTTCTAAGGAAAGGTCTACCAAGAATAATAGGACATGAAGGATTGCAATCTATGTCAAGAATAATAAAATCTATGGGCACATAATTACTATTCGCAACAATAAGAACATCATTAATTCTTCCCATAGGTTTCTTAATAGTGGAATCCGCAAGGTGCAAGTTTAGGGAGCAATCATCAAAATCACGGAAACCTAACAAATCACACAAAGTCTTTGGAATCGTGGAAACACTAGCACCCAAATCACATAAAGCATAGCATTCATGATCTTTAATTTTAATTTTAATAGTTGGTTCCCACTCATAATAAAGTTTTCTAGGGATAGAAACTTCCAATTCAAGTTTTTCTTCATAAGATTGCATCAAGGCATCAATGATATGTTTAGTGAACGCTTTATTTTGACTATAAGCGTGAGGAGAATTTAGCACAGATTGCAACAAGGAAATACAATCAATCAAAGAGCAATTTTCATAATTAAATTCCTTGAAATCCAAAATAGTGGGTTTAGCAACATCTAGGGTTTTAATTTCTTCAATCCCACTTTTATCAATTTTAGCATCAAGATCTAAAAACTCTGAATTCTTGGAACACCTTCTAGGAAAGGTGGATCATATTCAGTCCCATAATTATCAAGATTCATATTGCAAAACAAAGATTTAATAGAGGACACATCAATAACTTTTAGACCTTCATCTTTATTTTCATAGCAACTAGAAGAACACGCTCTTATAAAGGCATCTTTCTTAGCACGCATCCTAGCGGTTCTTTCTTTGCACTCATCAATGGAAATTCTCATGGCTTTGAGAGACTCATTGAAATCATGCTTAGGTGGAATAGATCTAAGTTTCAAAGAATCAACACCAAGAGAAATCCTATCAACGTTCCTAGCCAACTCATCAATCTTAAGCAATTTTTCTTCAATCATAGCATTGAAATTCTTTTGTGAAGTAATAGATTCTTTAATATTAGATTCAAAATCAGAGGGCATTTTATTATAATTTCCATAAGAATTGTTGTAGGAATTACCATAATTATTAGAGGGATTACTAGGATAAGGCCTAGGATTGAAATTTCCTCTATACGCGTTGTTACCAAAATTGTTCCTACCAACAAAATTCACATCCATAGATTCATTATTATTCTCAATCAAGGTAGACAAGGGCATATCATTAGGATCAGAAGAAACACTCTTACTAGCAAATAATTTCATAAGTTCATCCATCTTTCCACTCAAAACATTAATTTCTTCTATCGCATGCACCTTTTTATTAGTAGATCTTTCAGTATGCCATTCAAAATAATTAACCATAATATTATCTAGGAGTTTGGTAGCTTCTCCTAAAGTGATTTCCATAAAAGTGCCTCCCGCGGCCGAATCTAAAAGATTTCTAGAAGCAAAATTCAATCCGGCATAAATTTTTTGTATAATCATCCACAAATTCAAACCACGAGTAGGGCAATTACGTATCATTAATTTCATTCTCTCCCAAGCTTGTGCAACATGTTCATGATCAAGTTGCTTAAAATTCATAATATCATTTCTAAGAGAGATGATCTTAGCGGGAGGAAAATAATTAGAGATAAAAGCATCTTTGCACTTATTCCATGAACCAATACTATTTTTAGGCAAAGACGAAAAGCAAGCTTTAGCACGATCTCTAAGCGAAAAAGGAAATAGCTTCAATTTAACAATATCATTATCCACATCTTTCTTCTTTTGCATATCACACAAATCAACGAAGCTATTAAGATGGGTAGCGGCATCTTCACTAGGAAGGCCGGTAAACGGATCTTTCATGACAAGATTCAGCAAAGCAGTATTAATTTCACAAGATTCAGCATTGGTAAGAGGAGCAATCGGAGTGCTAATAAAACCATTGTTGTTGGTATTGGTGAAGTCACACAATTTAGTGTTATCTTGAGCCATCGTGACAAGCAAGCAAACTAACACACAAGCAAACAAAAAGCAAGCGGGAAAAAAGAGGCAAACGGCAAAAAGAAGGAGGATAGATAGAGAGAGAGAGCAAATAAAACGGCAATGGTGAAGTGGGGGAGAGGAAAACGAGAGGCAAATGGCAAATAATGTAACGCGGGAGATAAGGGTATGTGATGGGTACTTGGTATACTGACTTTTGCGTAGACCTCCCCGGCAACGGCGCCAGAAATCCTTCTTGCTACCTCTTGAGCACTGCGTTGGTTTTCCCCGAAGAGGAAGGGATGATGCAGCAAAGTAGCGTAAGTATTTCCCTCAGTTTTTGAGAACCAAGGTATCAATCCAGTAGGAGGCTACGCGCGAGTCCCTCGTACCTGCACAAAACAAATAAATCCTCGCAACCAACGCGATAAGGGGTTGTCAATCCCTACACGTCCACTTACGAGAGTGAGATATGATAGATATGATAAGATAATATTTTTGGTATTTTTATGATAAAGATGCAAAGTAAAATAAAAGACAATGAAAATAACTAAGTGTTGAAGATTAATATGATGGAAGATAGACCCGAGGGCCATAGGTTTCACTAGTGGCTTCTCTCAAGAGCATAAGTATTTTACGGTGGGTGAACAAATTACTGTAGAGCAATTGACAGAATTGAGCATAGTTATGAGAATATCTAGGTATGATCATGTATACATGCATCACGTCCAAGACAAGTAGACCGACTCCTTCCTGCATCTACTACTATTACTCCACACATCGACCGCTATCCAGCATGCATCTAGAGTATTAAGTTCATAAGAACAGAGTAACACTTTAAGCAAGATGACATGATGTAGAGGGGTAAATTCATGCAATATGATAAAAACCCCATCTTGTTATCCTCGATGGCAACAATACAATATGTGCCTTGCTGTCCCTACTGTCACTGGGAAAGGACACCGCAAGATTGAACCCAAAGCTAAGCACTTCTCCCATTGCAAGAAAGATCAATCTAGTAGGCCAAACCAAACTGATAATTCAAAGAGACTTGCAAAGATAACTAATCATACATAAAAGAATTCAGAAGATCCAAATATTGTTCATAGATAAACTTGATCATAAACCCCTAATTCATCGATCTCAACAAACACACCACAAAAGAAGATTACATCGAATAGATCTCCGTGAGAGAGGGGGAGAACATTGTATTGAGATCCAAAAAGAGAGAAGAAGCCATCTAGCTAATAACTATGGAGCCGAAGGTCTGAGGTAAACTACTCACACATCATCGGGGAGGCTATGGTGTTGATGTAGAAGCCCTCCGTGATCGATGCCCCCTCCGGCGGAGCTCCGAAACAGGCCCCAAGATGGGATCTCGTGGATACAGAAAGTTACGGTGGTGGAATTAGGGTTTTGGCTTCGTATCTGATCATTTGGGGTACATAGGTATATATAGGAGGAAGTAGTACGTCGGTGGAGCAACAGGGGGCCCACGAGGGTGGAGGGCGCGCCTGGGGGGGGGGGGGTAGGCGCGCCCCTACCTCATGGCTTCCCTCATTCCGTTTGGACTCCGTTTGATATTCTTTTTCTGCGAAACTCTGAAATAGGCAAAAAACAGCAATTTTGGGCTGGGCCTCCAGTTAATAGGTTAGTCCCAAAAATAATATAAAAGTGAATAATAAAGCCCAATAATTTCCAAAACAGAAGATAATATAGCATGGAGCAATCAAAAATTATAGATACATTGGAGACGTATCAGTGGCACCTCTGGTTGGGGGTTATAAGTTTACTAAGGTGCTCATGGATGGAGGTATCCGCATTGACATACTTTATTATGAGACCTCCGTCGTATGGGACTGAGAGATAAGAACCTTAAGCCGTCAAACACTTTCTTCCATGGTGTCGTGCCGGGTAAGTCAGCCTACCTAGTGGGCAAGATATCGTTAGAAGCTGCCTTTGGAGATGAGCACGATTCCAGGTCTGAGACGTTAACCTTCGAAGTGGTCAAGATCAAAAGCCCTTATCACACTCTGTTTGGGCGGCCGGCTTATGCTAAGTTCATGGCGAGGCCTTGTTATGTCTACTTGCAGCTTAAAATGCCGGGTTATATGGGCACCATCATAGTGCATGGAGTCGCAAGGTGGCCTTGGAATGTGAGGAAGGTGATGCGGCTTATGATGAATCAATTTGTGCAACGGAGGAGCTAAAATTTTACAAGGACAATGTTGACCCGGAAGATATGACGTCCTTGAAGAAACCGACCACGTAGCATGATCCTTCGTTAAAATTTAAGTCGGCGGACGATATTAAGATGGTTGATTTCGTCCCGGGCAACTCATCTAAGCAGTTCAGCATCAGCGCTAATCTGGATCTGAAATAGGAAAGCGTGCTCATTGAGTTCATCCGTGAGAACTGGGACATCTTTGCATGGAAGCCTTGGGACATGCTGGGTGTACCGAGGGAACTCGCTGAGCATACTCTTAATATTGATCCGAAGTTTAAACCGGTCAAGCACTTTCTTCGCCGGTTTAATGAGGAGAGGCGGAAGGCCATTGGTGAGGAAGTGGCCCGGCTTTTGGCGGCCAGGTTTATCATTCAAGTTTTTCATCCTGAGTGGTTGGCTAATCTGGTGCTGGTACTAAAAAAGAACGGCAATTAGCGAATGTGTGTGGATTACACGGACTTAAACAAAGCTTGTCCGGCTGATCCGTTTGCTCTCCCTCGTATTGATCAAATCATTGATGCTACAGCGGGTTGTGAGTGTTTGAGTTTTTTGGATGCTTATTCTGGTTATCATCAGATCAAGATGGCAGTTAAGGACCAGGAGAAGACAACCTTCATTACTCCGTTTGGAGCCTTCTGCTATGTGTCTATGCCTTTTGGGCTTAAGAGTGCCCAGGCGTCTTATTAGCGGTGTGTGCAAAATTGCCTTCACAATCAGATAGGGCGCAACGTTCATGCTTATGTAGATGACATTGTAGTGAAGTCAAGAGAGAAGGAGACCCTGATTGATGATTTGAAGGAGACGTTTGACAATCTTCGGGTCTACAAGATGATGCTCAACCCGACTAAGTGTGTCTTTGGTGTGCCAGCATGCATGCTCTTGGGTTTCCTGGTTTCTAACAGAGGCATTGAAGCTAACCCGGAGAAGATCAAAGCCATTACTTCATTGGCTAAGCCGGCGTGTGTTAATGATGTTCAGCGTCTGGCGGGTCGTATTGCAGCTCTGAGCCGGTTCATAAGGCGGCTGGGTGAGAAGGCTATTCCTCTTTATCAGATAATGAGGAAGACAGATCACTTTGTTTGGAGTGATGCTGCTAATCAAGCGTTTGAGGATCTGAAGAAACAGCTGGCTGAGCCGCCCGTGCTTGCTGCCCCTGTTGATAAAGAGCCTCTGTTGTTGTATGTGGCTGCTAATAGCCGGGCTGTCAGTGTAGCCATCATGGTGGAAACAAAGGAGGCAGGCAAGGAGTACCCAGTCTAGCGGCCAGTTTATTACACCAGTGAGGTGCTTATCGAGTCCAAACAGAGGTACCCACACTGGCAAAAGCTTGTGTATGGGGTTTTCATGGCAAGCCGGAAACTTAAGCAATATTTTCAGGGTCATCCCATTACTGTGGTTAGTTCTGCTCCTTTAGGAGATATCATCCAAAACAGGGAAGCCACAAGTCGGGTTGCTAAATGGGCCATTGAGCTTGGTCCTCATGGTTTAAAGTATGTGCCACGCACGGCCATCAAGTCCCAAGCGCTTGTGGATTTCATCAATGATTGGACAGAGTTGCAGGCACCTGAGGAAAAGTCGGATAACATCTATTGGACTATTCACTTTGATGGATCCAGACAGTTGGAGGGCTCGGGGGTTGGAGTTGTTTTGACTTCCCCATGAGGTGACAAGTTTTCTTATGTTCTCCAGCTAATGTTCCCCTGTACTAACAACACCGCTGGGTATGAGGCCTTACTCCATGGTCTTCGAATTGCTAAGGAGATGAGCTTAAGCCGGGTGAGGTGCTTTGCAGATTCAGATCTGGTGGCTCAGCAAGTTTCTGGTACTTGGGATTCCAAAGATCCGCTTATGGCGGCTTATCGACGAGAGGTTGATTCCATTGCAGGTCACTTCAAGGGTTACCAAGTTGACCATATTGATCGCTAGAAGAACGAGGCGACTGATACTTTAAGCAGGCTAGGGTCTCAGCGTAAGCCGGTGCCACCTAACACGTTTCTCGACATTTTTCTTAACCCGTCTATTAAATTACCTACAGAGGAGGATCTTGTTGTTCCTGATCCGGAGGCGCAATTGGTGGTGGCTCTTCATGTTATCCCTGATTGGACAGTTCCGTATTTCGCTTACATGACCCGGGGTGAGTTGCCAGAGGATGAAGTCTTGGCCAGATAGATAACCCAGCGGTCTAAGTCGAGGACGATTGTAAATGGGGAGTTGCACCATCGTAGTGTCACAAGGGCGTTTCAATCTTGCGTATCTCCTGAAGAAGGTTGTGAGATTTTACGAGAGATCCACGCAGGAGATTGTGGTCATCATGCCGGTTCTAAATCTCTTGTAGCCAAGGCCTTCTATCACGGGTTCTATTGGTTGACGGCTCACCCTGACGCTGAGGATTTGGTAAGAAGATGTGACGGCTGTCAGAAATTTTCATGACGAGCTCATGTGCCGGCTCAGGAATTGAGGATGATTCCAATTACTTGGCCGTTTGCAACTTGGGGGCTTGATATGGTTGGGCCTTTTAAAAGGTCCAAGGATAAGAAGACCCACCTCTTGGTGGCAGTTGATAAGTTTACTAAATGGGTTGAAGCAGAGCTGGTTAGTAAATGTGATGCGGCAACGACGGTTCAATTCATGAAGAAGGTGATCTTCCATTTTGGTTTTCCACACAACATTATCACAGATAATGGCACTAATTTATCTAAAGGCGCCATGGAAGATTTTTGTCAACGTGAGCACATCCGGCTTGATGTATCCTCCGTAGCTCACCGTCAGTCCAATGGTCAAGCAGAATGAGCAAATCAGGAGATTCTACGAGGTATCAAGCCTCGACTTATGGTTCCTTAACAGAGAACGTCGGGTTGTTGGGTAGAGGAATTACCCTCAGTGTTATGGAGTATCAACACAACCCCCAACAGGTCTATGGGTTACACACCTTTCTTCATGGTTTATGGGGCAGGGGCGGTTCTCCCTAGTGACATCTGTCACGACTCACCCTGGGTGGCGGCTTATGTTGAAGCTGCCAATGAAAGGGCGCGTCAAGATGCACTTGACCTATTGGATGAAGAGCGTGATCTTGCGGCGGCTCGTTCGGCGATTTACCAACAAGATCTACGGCGTTATCATAGCCGCCAGGTCAAAACTAGAACCTTTCAAGAAGGCGACTTAGTACTCCGGCTCATCCAAGATCAGACAGATATGCACAAGTTATCACCCCCTTGGGAAGGACCTTTTGTGGTCAGCAAGAATTTACATAATGGGTCATACTACCTGATACATCTCCAACGTATCTATAATTTTTGATTGTTCCATCCTATTATATTATCAACCTTGGATGTTTTATATGCATTTATATGCTATTTTATATGATTTTTGGGACTAACCTATTAACCTAGAGCCCAATGCCAGTTTCTGTTTTTTCCTTGTTTTAGAGTATCGCAGAAAAGGAAAATCAAACGGATTCCAATTGACCTGAAACTTCACGGAACTTATTTTTGGACCAGAAGAAGCCCACGGAGTATCGGAGATGGACCAAGAGAGTCCCGGGCTGCCCACGAGGGTGGGGGGCGTGCCCATCCCCTGGGCGCGCCCCCTGCCTCGTGGACAGCCCGGAGGTCCACCGACGTACTTCTTCCTCCCATATATACCCATATACCCTAAAAACTTCGGGGAGCAGAATAGATCAGGAGTTCCGCCGCCAGAAGCCTCTGTAGCCACCGAAAACCAATCTAGACCCGTTCTGGTACCCTGCCGGAGGGGGCAATCCCTCTCCGGTGGCTATCTTCATCATCCCGGTGCTCTCCATGACGAGGAGGGAGTAGTTCTCCCTCGGGGTTGAGGGTATGTACCGGTAACTATGTGTTTGATCTCTCGTGTTCTTGAGGTGGCACGATCTTGACGTATCATGAGCTTTGCTATTATAGTTGGATCTTATGATGTTTCTCCCCCTCTACTCTCTTGTAATGAATTGAGTTTTCCCTTTGAAGTTATCTTATCGGATTGAGTCTTTAAGGATTTGAGAACACTTGATGTATGTCTTGCGTGGGATAACCGTGGTGACAATGCGTTATTCTATTGATTCACTTGATGTATGTTTTGGTGATCAACTTGCGGGTTCCGCCCATGAACCTATGCATAGGGGTTGGCACACGTTTTCATCATGACTCTCTGGTAGAAACTTTGGGGCACTCTTTGAGGTCCTATGTATTGGTTGAATAGATGAATCAGAGATTGTGTGATGCATATCATATAATCATACCCACGGATACTTGAGGTGACATTGGAGTATCTAGGTGACATTAGGGTTTTGGTTGATTTGTGTCAGGACTCTGATTCCAAATCACATCGATCTAGCCGGTAACACCTCATATCACTTTGTGGCCTCACGCACGGTATTCCCACGGGTGTTGCCTTACCATGGCCTGGGACTGTTTGCGCCTTTTGGCTCACGTATATGATAGTGTCGCTAGCATCCATATGACAGAGAACCCAGGCTGACATGACTAGTCGTGAACCCAAAGTGGCACTAACTTACGGGGACATGCATACATGAATCAACATCGAGCATGTCGGTTAGCAGTGTGCGAATCCGGGCTGTAGGACTGGGCTAACAGGACTCCGGTGAACCGGGATGTAGCAGGCTAGGCAGGTCTCCGGATGTCACCGCATGACATTTCCCCAAAGGGACAGACACAAGAACGAAGTGAATCACATGCCGGCCAGTCTAAGTGTTCCAGAACAGTAGTGCTGGGCTAGCAGGACTCCGGTGAACTGGGCTGTAGCGGACTACTATGGCTCATGGAAGCACAAGACTACATTTCCCCATAATAGAGGCTACCAAGGATAACCAACTAGATTGTCGGATCCCACACATACCAAGCATTTCAATCATACACACAATATGCTCGATATGTGTAAATACAACATGGCATCACAACAAAACTCTACGACTCAAAGTATTTATTCAATAGGCTCCGAGGAGCGAGATACTACAAGCATGGGTCTCATGACCAACATTCATAGCATACAAGTCAAAGCACATGCGGAAGCTTAACATGTTTGAGTACAGACATCTACAAATGAAAAAGGCTGAGAAGCCTGACTATCTACCAGATCCTGCCGAGGGCACAAGATCGTAGCTGAGGTATCAAGCTAAACGTCGAAGTCCACACGGAACTACTAGCGAGAGTGACCTCTCTCTGCAAAACATAAAATAGGCAAACGTGAGTACAAATGTACCTAGCAAGACTTACATCAGAACTAACTACATATGCATCGGTATCAACAAAGGGGGTGGTGGAGTTTAACTGCAGCAAGCCAGCTTTGCTCGGTGGCTATCTTAAACTACGACTGCAAGTAACTCTTTTGAGGTGGCGCACACGAGTCCACATATTCACCATATCAATACACCCCTATAGATCCGCTCCCGTCTCCCTACGAGAAAGCCATCCATAGCACTCATGCTTATCTTGCGCATTTTAGAGTATCCACTTTCACTTGTCTATGAACTGTATAGGCAACCAAGTAGTCCTTTACCGCAGACACGGCTATTCGAATAGATGATGTTAACCCTGCAGGGGTGTACTTCTTCATACACGCTCTCACCACTTACCGTTGTTTACACGACATGTACTCGGCAACCTTCAAGCGGAAGCCCAGCGAGGGTGTCGGCCATGGCCTACCTAAACACTCAAGTCTCTAGTCCAGGTTTATCACCTATCCAGGTTCCATCCGCAGGGAGTCCGGCCGAGGTTTCCACATATGACCCCGAACGATGTGTACAGGGTTCCCGAGACACCAAACGGGCGACTCGGTACACCGTGCCACGGTGTATCGACCGCATCATAGCCCACCCCTAGGGTCAGTGCTACGCACGGCTGCCAACACATATCCTATAAACACCAGAAACTAATTGCAACTCCTGGACAGAGGACTAGGGTGGTTAAGAAGCCGAGAGGGTCCATTGGTTTCGGGCCCAATGCATGGTAGTAGCTGGTTCTTAAATCACACTTACAGATCTCGGTGCTTAAGGACAGTTCCAATGAAACAACCCACCATGTACTCCTACATGGCCTCTCATCGATACCTTTACCAAATCGTGTTCAACACACTTAGCTCCCACATAGTAGGACATGTTCACAACTTTCCAATTCATCCCCGATGAATCAGACCTGACACAACTCTAAGCAATAGCAGGCATGACAAACAAGCATGAATGAGTAGGCACATCAGGGCTCAAACAACTCCTACTCATGCTAGTGGGTTTCATCTATTTACTGTGGCAATGACAGGTCATGCAAAGGAAAGGGGTTCAACTACCGCAGCATGTAACAGTTGAATCATTGTTGTCCTAATGCAGTAAGAGAGAGCAGGAGCGAGAGAGTGGGATTGTATCGGAATGAACAAGGGGGTTTTGCTTGCCTAGCACTTCTAAAGATAGTACAGCTCTGCATCGGTGTCATCAATCACGTCGTTGAAACCATGTCTACTAAGAGGGGACAAACACCGGCAAACGAGAGGGAACACAATCAATGCAATGCAACAATATGATGCATGATCATGACATGGCAATATATTGTGGTTTGAGCTAATGCAACTAGAAACCAGATTAAATGAAGTTGGTTTGAGCCAAGGGTTCAAATTCAAACTCCATATGTGCTTATTTAATTGCCAAATATGCAAATTGCCATATACAACAACCTTAGGTTGTTCAAACATGCATGCAAATGGTACAGATGGATGGATTGGATTTTTCTGATCATTTTTCATCTATAAATTATTTCATTTAGAGTTACGGTTTATTTTGTATGATTTTTAGAAGTTTTAAACATTTTCTGAATATAAATAAATCATTTAGATTTATTTAAAATCCAGAAAAACATTACTACGTCAGCATGATGTCGGTGTGATGTCATGGGGTCAACAGGGACTGACCAGGGTCAAACCTGACCCGTGGGTCCCACACGTCAGTCTCAAGTGCTGGCTCGAGTCACAGACAGGTGGGACCGGTCAAAAGCCACGTCAGCAAAGTCAATGCTGACAAGTGGATCCCGCTGGGTAATGAACTAATCTAAACAGAAAATTAAAATAAACTAAACAGGCATAGGGCCCACATGGCAGTGGCACTAAGGGTGTTTAGCCGGGTCATTAGTGCTAACTAATCCGGCGCCGTATCAGCAGTTGACGCTGGCGACCAAAGGCACGACGGTGGCACACCGGAGTTGCTCGGGACGGCGCTACAGGCGGTGATTTGCGGCGCGGTTTGGAGCTACGGCAAGCTGGCGTCCGCACGCATCTAGTGGAGCAATCAGTTTCACTGGGGGCGACCTAAATCGACGAAGGCGAGCTCAAAGGCGGCGGCCGGAGTTCGGACATCGATGGAAACGGGGCTACAAAGCACTAGGGGAGGAGCTGGTGAGTGCATCGTGCTCCTAGGGGTGTGCTGAGTGCGCTGATGAGCTCAGACGCGGGTGACAGCAGCTGTGGCCCGCGGCGGCACCATGGACGGCGGCAGCGAGCTTCGGCCGAGGGTGGAAAACATGGCTAAGGGACGAACACGTCGACGGGAGAGGCGAGGGCTAGGAGCTCACAACGGTTCCGCGGGTGGTCGGGGCTCGGAGGGCGGAGCAAGCGGGCGGCGAGGAGATCTCCGCGTGGGAGGTTGATAAGCTGAGCGCTCGGGGGTCCGGCGCACAATCAACAGAGGAGGAAGAGGGTACTAGGCGGAGACTTGGGCGATCTCAGGCGTCGCCGGGATGGCGGTGTCGCGCGTGGTGGTGAGCTTTGAGTGGCGACGGAGGTTTCGCGGCCGTTAGAACAGGAGGGGGGAGAGCGTTACGGGGGAGAGAGGGAGAGAGGGAGAGGGCTGGGGATCGCGTGGCGCTCCAGAGCGTCCGAGAGGAAGCAGGCAGGCAGGAGGAGGAGGTGGCCGGGCGGCGTGCCGGTGTGCAATTGGCCACAACGCCTGCGTCCTCTGGCGGCCGAGGTGAGAGACGGTGCCCTGCTCTGGGGGAGTGGGGCCAGGTAAGTGGGCCACCAGGTGGGCTGCGCAGGTAACCTCAGGTGGGTTTCTCTCTCTCTCTCTCTCTCTCTCTCTCTTTCTAATTCTTTTCTGTTTTTCTATTTCTTCTGTAGTGTCAGGGCTTTATTAAAATTACTTAGGAACACTCAAAAATCATGAAACTTGCTCAAGCCCACTGTTTGGAATATATCCAACAGTAAACATTTAAGTTTATGATATTTGGACATTTAAAATATTTTATAGCATTTAAATGTCCAAATGCAAATAGAGTATGATTTAATTCAGTGCCCAAAGTTGTCCTAGAAAAAGGTGAACCATTTTTGACAGAGGTTCTAGACCAAGGCAAAGATGATGAACATTTTAGAAGGGCATTTCAGGTTCATTGAAAAAGTATTTAGTAAACCTAGTTGGTTTAAGTGGTGCTGGGGGTTTGTGACATCCCCATTTCAACTTTCTGAAAAAATTTAACATGATTACATGATGATCATGCAAAGACAAGCAAAGGCCAAGCTAGGGCTGTGACAACTCACCCCCACTAAACAAGAATCTCGTCCCGAGATTCAGGACGTGAGGTAAGAGGACAGAGGGGACACAAAGCCGACACGATCTTCATGATCCAAAAGCCCTTCTCGAGGATGTTGATTTGTTCCATCATGTTGATCTTGATGTCTGTGCTTTCGAGATCTTCATCCAACTATGATGATGACAGAAAGAAACTCTACAGAAAACGATCTTCTCGAAGATCAAGCACTCAAGATCAATTCACGGAATGAGACACAGAAACATCTCTCGAGCTAAGACACAAGACAAACATTTGGAATGAGGAAAGGTAGCAGATGACAAAGGTTCAATTCCATAGGTAACATCTTCATGTTGGAGTAGGATGGTGCATGGTTTCAAAGTAGCGAGGAGATAATTGCCATGATTCCATAACGGGGCACCTTAGGGAAGGTGACTCGTATAATTATTCTCTTAAGTGGCAAAAAGAATTACTTTTGATACAAAGATCATTGAGACTATTTATACCAACCTAAGGCAATCACAATCGATCATTTGAAGGAGTTCGAAAGAATGACATACCTGGACTCGAATGGATGATGTGGACTACCTTGTTGAAGACAGCACAATGGACGATTTTTGCTTATCATCGGAAATGGTTGGGACCCATGGTAGGACCACTTTTGGAGATGATCCTGCACAGCAACTGCTGAGAAGGGCAGCCCATGGGAAATTGGCACAAGGCGGTGCAAGCTGGAAACAAAATGCAAATGTTGGGAATGATTCTGGTAACTGGGGAAAAACTCAACAGTCGAGAGTGTTTCCAACATTCCAATGGTTATAGAATCATCGAAGAAACTGAGAGCACAAGGATCCATAAGGAACAACTTCAAGAGTAAGTCATGCGAAATCCTCATGGGAGGTGACCAAACGGCTTAACCAAGATACTACAACAATAGTGCTTCCAGCTAGGTGCATCCACTTCACTGGAACCTATATCATAGTTCTCGGAAGAAGTTCCAACCATCATATCTGCCTGAGATTCAAATCTGGCTGGTAACAGGATAATTCAAACAACATGTCTGGAAAAGAAAATTTGCAACACAAACCGACGAGATGACGTTGCGAGATTCTCGGGATATGAAATACGATAGCAAGCTCCAAAACATGAGTTGGTTCTGCTACATACATGTGAGCATGTTGTCTAAGACAAGAATGGCCACATAGTAGTCTTATAATAAAACACTATCGAGTTCTGGTCGGGAACCATCATCAAGGATTTCGAAGTCTTTACGCAAGTCCGTGGATTAGATCCCAAGCATAGACTTCTTTTCCTTGAACAAGTCAATCAGTGGCTTGGTGTGCTAGGAAATACATATGGAGTGGAGGTAATTAATCTACCAAACCATAGAATACATTCGCACATGCATAACTGACTTGGGATGGTACATAGAGGAACAAAAACAATCTTTCTCGAACTCACGGCGGCAACTTGCACCAAATGCACATGAATTTGAGGAAGTCACTTCTTCCATCCAAGCATAAGCTTCATGAATGGAACACGAAGGCATTGCTTACAAAGTTTTCAACACTAGGTTGATGTTCAACATGAATCATGGGGGAGACAAAATGCTGCTGATGGGATCAATAGCAATTCATCGGAATTTTCCATATCACTGGAATTCCACCATTATGTGAACAATGTGATAGTATTGGTCAGACCAAAGGATGTAATGGTGTATGCTTGAGGAACAATCATGAATAAGACAACATTACAAATATCGTTGGTTCTGAGTTGATTTGACGATAGCCCACACTCAAATCAGAGGATTGTAAGACAATAGCGTCGACAATTGATCATGTGGATCAATCGATGAAGATATCATCTTTCTTAAACACACACACACACACACACACACAAAGATATCCTTTTAGAATGAACTAAGTAAGGCAAAGCTTTATCTTCCAACTCTCCAAGTTGTTGTTTAGCTTAACCAACTAGCTCAGGGATATCCAACACAGATTCTTGGAGGATGGCTGGTTTAGCGAAAAACCAACATGATCACGAACTCAATATAGCGGTCAGGGAACAACCTGGTAATACTTTCGAGAAGATATTCAGAAAATCACGAACAACCGATATGTTATTAAGCTCGGGAGCAATCTTGCTTTCAAAACAAGATGATATGATCAAAAGAGCGAGAGATTGACACAATCCTAACTCATTGATCGGAGGGTGCACCAGGAAATATGGATTAGGTAGCACGATCATTCTTAGGATGATGGCTCAATAACCAAGATGCTAAGAATGAGAATATTGTCCATTAACTACCATGCAACACAGTTGCTAGGAGTATTGATTTCACACACCATGATTCCCTTGTCGGCATTCCGGTTGCGACAACACGACATCGAGGAAATGAATATTGATGGCGAGAAGTATCACTACGTCAAGAATTCATAAGATAAGGTGCAATTCTCATGACATTCCTGACATAAAGTGGCTAATACTTCTGGGTAGAACAAACCAAAAGCTTGATTGCATTTGATCCGTGGAATACAACTGCTTTGACCCAATCCTAGAAATGGATGAGGTACTAGAGTTTGTTTCTCCTAGTCATTCCAGAATAGAATGGCTTGACGGACCACAAGAATAATAGGCATCGATGAGCACAAATGCACGACATACTCTTGACTATCAACTGATACACGAGGGTCGGAATACAACCGAAGAGGGACCACTCAAAGGAACATAGCACTTTCTGAGTTGTGGATGCATAGATTAGTATGTTGAACAAAGCTCAACATATTTCTTCCAAATAATCCATGCAAAAAGGTAGGACTGGTAGATTCACAATGCAGAATGGAGAACTCCTCAAGAGCATTCTTGTTGTGATCTTTTGGTTCAAAGATCTTCTGCCATAAGCAGTTCATGGTATTTGGAAGAAGGAAATACCACGGGACCTCGAGGACTATCACAAGGTTACTAAGAACCTAAAGGAACGAGCAAACACTATCAACATGAAATAAGTAGGGTGAACCTCGGGTTCAAAACCCAGGAATAGAATGCCTACTAACTAAATGGCATCACGGGATGCTTTCGAGAATGACGGCTAGAATCATCACACCGGGAACACAAAACATGGCTAGTTTACTAGGTGACTCCCTAAAACACTCAGGGTCATAAAAATAGCCCCAACATATATACCGAGGCAATAGAGTACCTCAATGTACCGGATAGTGTGCTTATTCTGACCAAAAAGGACATCGGGAATGGAAAGAAAGGATTTGCAAATGCATCAGACTATTCAGTAACCTGGGATGACTCGGACAGCATAACGGCTGTAAATGCTCAAAACGAATTGAGACATCCTACAAAATGGTGGCATAACCACTCAACAACATCATATCAAGGTTCTGAGGCCATCCATGAACACACGGAAGTAGTAGAGACTGAACTGAGGCTTGAATCCACCAATCCTATAAGTCACTAACATAGTAACTCGTCATCCTGATAGATAGATGAGAAGGCCTAGTTCTTAATCCCCGTAGAAGAGAAGAGGATGATTCAGATCAGAAGGGCATAAGGTAAAGGAGTAAAAAGAGCCTTACGTTCCCTTCCACAATCAATTCCCTTACATAACTAAAGCATTTCTAGACACAACTTCGACCGGTTTGGCTTGGTAATACTACAGGCAGTCAGGCTCTGATACCAAAGCTGTCAGGACCCCGATTCCAAATCACATTGATCTAGCCAGTAACATCTCATATCACTTTGGGCCTCACGCACGGTATTCCCACGGGTGTCGCCTTACCATGGCCCGGGACCGTTTGCGCCTTTTGGCTCACGTATATGATAGTGTCGCTAGCATCCATATGACAGAGAACCCGGGCCGACATGACTAGTCGTGAACCCAAAGTGGCACTAACTTATGGGGACAGGCATACATGAATCAACATCGAGCATGTCGGTCAGCAGCGTGCGAATCCGGGCTGTAGCACTGGGCTAACAGGACTCCGGGAACCCGGGCTGTAGCAGGCTAGGCAGGACTCCGGATGTCACCGCGTGACATTCCCCGAAGGGACAGACACAGGAACGAAGTGAATCACATGCCGGCCAGTCTAAGTGTTCCTGGAGCAGTAGTGCTGGGCTAGCAGGACTCCGGTGAACCGGGCTGTAGCGGACTACTATGGCTCATGGAAGCACAAGACTACATTTCCCCATAAGAGAGGCTACCAAGGATAACCAACTAGATTGTCGGATCCCACACATACCAAGCATTTCAATCATACACACAATATGCTCGATATGTGTAAATACAACATGGCATCACAACAAAACTCTACGACTCAAAGTATTTATTCAATTAGGCTCCGAGGAGCGAGATATTACAACCATGGGTCTCATGACCAACATTCAGAGCATACAAGTCAAAGCACATGCGGAAGCTTAACATGTATGAGTACAGACATCTACAAATGAAAAAGGCTGAGAAGCCTGACTATCTACCAGATCCTACCGAGGGCACAAGATCGTAGCTGAGGTATCAAGCTAAACGTCGAAGTCCACACGGAACTACTAGCGAGACCGACGTCTCTCTGCAAAACATAAAATAGGCAAACGTGAGTACAAATGTACCCAGGAAGACTTACATCAGAACTAACTACATATGCATCGGTATCAACAAAGGGGGTGGTGGAGTTTAACTGCAGCAAGCCAGCTTTGACTCGGTGGCTATCTTAAACTACGACTGCAAGTAACTCTTTTGAGGTGGCGCACACGAGTCCACATATTCACCATATCAATACACCACTATGGATCCGCTCCCGTCTCCCTACGAGAAAGCCATCCATAGCACTCACGCTTATCTTGCGCATTTTAGAGTATCCACTTTCACTTGTCTATGAACTGTATAGGCAACCAAGTAGTCCTTTACCGCGGACACGGCTATTCGAATAGATGATGTTAACCCTGTAGGGGTGTACTTCTTCATACACGCTCTCACCACTTACCGTCGTTTACACGACATGTACTCGGCAACCTTCAAGTGGAAGCCCAACGAGGGTGTCGGCCACGGCCTACCTAAACACTCAAGTCTCTAGTCCAGGTTTATCGCCTATCTAGGTTCCATCCGCAGGGAGTCTGGCCGAGGTTTCCACATACGACCCTGAACGATGTGTACAGGGTTCCCGAGACACCAAACAGGCGACTCGGTACACCGTGCCACGGTGTATCTACCGCATCATAGCCCACCCCTAGGGTCAGCGCTACGCACGACCGCCAACACATATCCTATATACACCAGAAACTAATTGCAACTCCTGGACAAAGGACTAGGGTGGTTAAGAAGCCGAGAGGGTCCATTGGTTTCGGGCCCAATGCATGGTAGTAGCTGGTTCTTAAATCACACATACAGATCTCGGTGCTTGAGGACGGTTCCAATGAAACAACCCACCATGTACTCCTACATGGCCTCTCATCGATACCTTTACCAAATCGTGTTCAACACACTTAGCTCACACACAGTAGCACATGTTCACAACTTTCCAATTCATCCCCGATGAATCAGACCTGACACAACTCTAAGCAATAGCAGGCATGACAAACAAGCATGAATGAGTAGGCACATCAGGGCTCAAACAACTCCTAATCATGCTAGTGGGTTTCATCTATTTACTGTGGCAATGACAGGTCATGCAGAGGAAAGGGGTTCAACTACCGCAGCATGTAACAGTTGAATCGTTGTTGTCCTAATGCAGTAAGAGAGAGCAGGAGCGAGAGAGTGGGATTGTATCGGAATGAACAAGGGGGTTTTGCTTGCCTAGCACTTCTAAAGATAGTACAACTCTGCATCGGTGTCATCAATCACGTCGTTGAAACCATGTCTACTAAGAGGGGACAAACACCGGCAAACGAGAGGGAACACAATCAATGCAATGCAACAATATGATGCATGATCATGACATGGCAATATATTGTGGTTTGAGCTAATGCAACTAGAAACCAGATTAAATGAAGTTGGTTTGAGCCAAGGGTTCAAATTCAAACTCCATATGTGATTATTTAATTGCCAAATATGCAAATTGCCATATACAGCAACCTTAGGTTGTTCAAACATGCATGCAAATGGTACAGATGGATAGCTTGGATTTTTTTGATCATTTTTCATATATAAATTATTTCATTTAGAGTTACGGTTTATTTTCTATGATTTTTAGAAGTTTTAAACATTTTCTGAATATAAATAAATCATTTAAATTTATTTAAAATCCAGAAAAACATTACTGCGTCAGCATGACGTCGGTGTGACATCATCAGGTCAACAGGGGCTGACCAGGGTCAAACCTGACCCATGGGTCCCACACGTCAGTCTCACAGTACTGGCTCGAGTCACAGACAGGTGGGACCGGTCAAAAGCCACGTCAGCAAAGTCAATGCTGACAAGTGGATCCCGCTGGGTAATGAACTAATTAAGTAGAAAATTAAACTAAACTAAAGAGGCACAGGGCCCACATGGCAGTGGCACTAAGGGTGTTTAGCCGGGTCATTAGTGCTAACTAATCCGGCGCCACGTCAGCAGTTGACGCCGGCGACCAAAGGCATGGCGGTGGCACGCCGGAGTTGCTCGGGACGGCGCTACATGCGGTGATTTGCGGCGCGGTTTGGAGCTACGGCGAGCTGGCGTCCGCGCGCATCTAGTGGAGCAATCAGTTTCACTGGGGGCGACCGAAATCGATGGCGGCGAGCTCAAAGGCGGCGGGCGGAGTTCAGACATCGATGGAAACGGGGCTACGGAGCACCAGAGGAGGAGCTGGTGAGTGCATCGTGTTCCTAGGGGTGTGCTGAGCACGCTGATGAGCTCGGATGCGGGTGGCAGCAGCTGTGGCCGCAACGGTGCCATGGACGGCGGCAACGAGCTTCGGCCGAGGTGGAAAACATGGCTAGAGGATGAACGCGTCGACGGGGAGAGGGGCGAGGGGCGTAGGAGCTCACAGCGGTTCCGCAGGGTTGGTCAGTGGGCTCGGGGAGGGGCCGGAGCAGGCGGGGCGGCGATGGAGATCTCCGGCGTCGGGAGGTTGAAGAAAACGACGTGTTGGCGCTCGGGGGCGTCCGGCGTTGCACAACTCGACGATGAGGAAGAGGGGTACTAGGCGGAGCTCTTGGGCATCTCAGGGCGTCGCCGGGATGGCGGTGTCCGCGGTGGTGGTGAGCGGTGGCGACGGGGGCGTTCGGGCGGGAAGAGCAGAGGAGGGGGAGAGCGTTCCGGGGAGAGAGAGGGAGAGCCAGACGGCTCTGGGGATCGCGTGGCCTCGTCCAGACGCGTCGAGGAGGAGCCAGACAGGCAGGGAGGGAGGAGGTGGCCGGGCGCGTGCCGGTGCGCGGTGGCCACACGCCTGGCGTCCTTCTGGCGCGAGGTGGGAGACGGTGGCGGCTCTGGTGGGCCGGGCCAGGTAAGTGGGCCACCAGGTGGGCTGTGCAGGTAACCTCAGGTGGGTTTTCTCTCTCTCTCTCTATCTCTCTCTCTCTCTCCTTTTCTAATTCTTTTCTGGTTTTCTATTTCTTCTGTAGTGTCAGGGCTTTATTAAAAATACTTAGGCACACTCAAAAATCATGAAACTTGCCCATGCCCACTATTTGGAATATATCCAATAGTAAACATTAAATTTATGATTATTTGGACATTTAAAATATTTTATAGCTTTTAAATGTCCAAATGCAAATAGAGTATGATTTAATTCAGTGCCCAAAGTTGTCCTAGAAAAATGTGAGCCATTTTTGACAGAGGTTCTAGACCAAGGCAAAGATGATGAACATTTTAGAAGGGCATTTCAGGTTCATTGAAGAAGTATTTAGTAAACCTAGTTGGTTTAAGTGGTGCTGGGGGTTTCTGTCATCCCCATTTCAACTTTCTGAGAAAATTTAACATGATGACATGATGATCATGCAAGGACAAGCAAAGGCTAAGCTAGGGCTGTGACAACTTGTGTCTTAAGGTGTTATTCTAGTATGAACTCTAGGGCTGTTTGTGACACTTATAGGAATAGCCCAATGGATTGATTGGAAATAATAACTTTGAGGTGGATTTGTACCCTACCATAATCTCTTCGTTTGTTCTCCGCTATTAGTGACTTTGGAGTGACTCTTTGTTGCATGTTGAGGGATAGTTATGTGATCCAATTATGTTATTATTGTTGAGAGAACTTGCACTAGTGAAAGTATGAACCCTAGGCCTTGTTTCCTAGCATTGCAATACTGTTTACGCTCACTTTTACCATTAGTTACCTTGCTGTTTTTATATTTTCAGATTACAAAAACATATATCTACCATCCATATTGCACTTGTATCACCATCTCTTCACCGAACTAGTGCACCTATACAATTTACCATTGTATTGGGTGTGTTGGGGACACAAGAGACTCTTTGTTATTTGGTTGCAAGGTTGTTTGAGAGAGACCATCTTCATCCTACGCCTCCTACGGATTGATAAACCTTAGGTCATCCACTTGAGGGGAATTTGCTACTGTCCTACAAACCTCTGGACTTGGAGGCCCAACAACGTCTACAAGAAGAAGGTTGTGTAGTAGACATCACTACCTCATCGACGTTTGAGACAACAAGGACTCACGCACATCGGAGGAGGAGACCCGTCGGCCGTGGAACATTGCTCATCTTTGACCCTACTATACCCGACTCTCATGATGTACATAGTTATCTGATGTATATATTATAAGAAGTATAATAAAGTCGGCATCCCTGACAATTCAGGGCCTCTGTCGTTTCACTTCTTCGAAGCTGAGTCGTTATCATCATTTAAGAGGCTCAACACCCACAACTTCAGGGACCAAAGAGAGTTGGATGCACAACACAGCTCAAACATAGGTCCCTGATGATCATTTGGGGGCCTCCTGCTCATCGAGCATAGCTGTCACTACCCTCTTGATCGGCGCAATGCCAAAAAATTATATGATTATTTGGGGGCTTCCTGCTCATCGAGCATAGCTGTCGGTACCCTCTTGACCGGCACAATGCCAAAAAATTATATGGCCACTTGGGGGCTTCCTGTTCAACCATAGGTGTACTCGCCAAAGAGAACATAGCTATCGGTACCCTCTTGATTGGCTCAATGCCACACGTGTAAGTATGTCACTTGGGGGCCTCCTGTTCAAACATAGGCGTATTCGACCAAAGAGAACATAGCGTTACTACCCTCTTGACCAGGTTTGTTCAAACATAGGCGTATTCGACCAAAGAGAACAAACTCTGACTGGGTCATCCTACCTGTACACTAGCTGCTTCAACTCCATCAGGTCATCCTGATTGACCCGCCGAACTCTTAACGATCAGTCTTTACAGCGCATTCGACCAAGACCTGAGCTCGATTAAGGTTCAAACGACGGCTTGTCATGCGAGAGCACGGTTTACAGATAGTCAGGATGGATCCAGGCTTCATAAGTCGCCTTCCTTGGAACTTGGATAAATCGGCCCATGATACTGTTACTCTGGCCCCGCGTACTCCTGATAAGTCTTTGAGGAAGACCAGACTTTATCCAAGGTTCAAATGTCGATTGGGCACACTGTGAGTCAGGCTCACGGCATCACGAACAATCCAGTGGCTCCGGCTAGTTTCATTGAAGAAGACACTTTGGCTTGGCAGCCTACAAAAGCCTCGAATCTCTTTTGATTTCTTATTTGTGTTTGGCTTTTTTTGTTGTTTTTTGGTTTTTGTAAGTCGGGCCCACCTGCCCCGTTTATGGCTCATATTTGAAGCATACTCTGGGTTTATATAACCCGTTAAGAGGACAGACTCTAAATTGCCAAAGCATGATGAATCCTATGGTTGGAGGTATAACTCTAACACCTCTCAATTGCACGAGGCTGATAAGCTGGCAGTTTAAGTATATACTACATGTATATACTTTTACTTAGCAGTTGTCAGAACGGCTCTGGTTATGGACTATTTGTCCCCATCTGCTTTAATTGGGTATCATGACCCACCCGACAGTAAGCCGCCAGGGCCCTTGTGTTTTCTTTGTGTGCAGGATAATAATAATTCAAATCTGCATAAATCAAAGATTATCATGCCCAGAATGATTTTTAAGCTGATGGATCAGTAGTATTATGAACAACATAAACGTGCACGACGGCACGGCAAAGACAAGTTTTAACTACCCTATTACATGGCTCCATGAGCAAAAAAGGAGATCAAGTGTTTTTCCAAAGATTAAGTCTCTAAATCACCCGGCGGTTCAATCTTCTTGACCTTGCTGATGGGAGGCCTCCGGTTCATCCCTTGACGGTTCTTCCTCCTCCGTCATCTGGAAGTTTGGTTTGGACCAATCAAAGCCATGCAAGGCGAAGAATTCAGCTTCGTCGTCAATCAGATTGGATCGGTCAATTTCAGGAGTGAAAGTGTGCTTACGAATCGGCGGAATTAAGTCCATCACTTTGTACGCGGGGGTATGCATATTTTGATTTTCTGCGTCATAAGCCAGTTGATATTTGGAGAGGCTGGTTTATTCGACAACGACTGTCGCATGGGGACGGATTGCTTTAACACAAGTAGCGAAGTCCTGTTGATCAAAAGAAGTACCGTCCTCCTTCAGGCTTGGATATCCACTGGCTACATCAGCTGGGTCTAACTCCGGTACCCACGCCTTAGCACGGCTCAAGGCCGTCACAGCACCGGCTCTCGCACACGACCGTTTTATCTCTTGAATCCTGGTGGGCAAGATTGATAATTCCTTCAGCACATCGCTTAGCAGATTGGGTCCTTGATTAGCCGGGGAGATGGTAGCCAATGTTTGTTGAGCTCCAGTATACAGCTGCTCGACAAGAGTATAGACCGCCTTGAGCTTCACAAGTGTGTCTTTGCTAAGGTTGCTGCTCCTGGGACCTGAGTAAGTTATAGATTGGTTAAAAGGCGGCTTACATTATGGCGACAAGTACTCACTTTGGATGAATAACAAGGCGACTCACCGAAGATAGTAGAAACCATCTGAGACACACGGTGTTTTAAGCCGGAGAGTTCAGTGGTCACCTCCTGAAGAGTTGCTTCTGCTTTCTCGGCCTGCTGCGTTAAAGTAGTCTTTTCTTCAACCCAAATCTTTTTCTCCGCCTTAAAGATGGTCTTCAACTTTTCCGACTCAGCCACACTAAACTGGAATTTGGACTCAGCTTTTCGGGTCTCATTTTCTTGAGCCGCTAGCCGGGTCTTGGCATCGTTCAGTTGAGATTCCAATTCAGCAGTAGCAGCCTGCATGCAGCACAGATTTATCAAATATATTTCATGGCGGATTACAACAATATAAGTCCCAAGTACTTTGCAAGCAACAACACTTGGCACTTGGGGGCTAATGTCTGTCAAAACAAATTTTCAAAGAAACGGCTCTTATAAATAAAGTCCCAAGCACTTTGCAAGCAACACTACTTGGCACTTGGGGGCTAATGCATATTGCTTGTATCTTCGTAATGATGAGCCGGATGTGCTGTAAACAGTCTCAGCCAACTCATGGGGGCTATGCAGTTAAGCTCTACTTTCTTACACAGTGATAAATAGGACTGGCCCATTCATACTGATTAAACCGGTCCTTGGGGACTATGAATGCAAAACTATGCTATTTCAGCATCCAGTTTAGTTTTAAACTAGACTTGGAGGGAGTCTAGGATAGAAGCTTATGATTCCTCTAAAGTCTACAGATTATTCAATCTTTTCATAATCAGAAGACTTGGGGGCTGGCAGGAGGTACATAACTTATTTAAAAAGCCAGAAGTCATACCTCATATTTTGGTGCATCTGTTTCACCATGTCAACGTCAAGGTCGCGACTGGAATGAACTTGGTTAAGATAACCAGAGAATACTTCATTGACGGACAATTGAGAATAATCAGCGATGTCAAGTTTCAATTTGCGCTTCTCAATGAACTCATCCTTCGTGGAGTGTTTGGCCAAGACAGTTGGACGTCCCGGTTCTTGGAAGCCGATACCAGTAATCATAACGTCTTCACCATGTTCTGCTGGCGGCTTAAGTGGTTGGATGACTCGGTGGGTGCAGGATTGACATCCGTGCAGTCATGCGAAAGGTCAGGAATTTCAGGTGCAGGGTCCGAGACAAAATCTTTCGGCTGTTTGTCAGACACTTCAGGCGCAGAAATTTGTTGCTCTGGCTCAGCAACTTCAGGCGCCTCAGCTGGCTTCATCACTTTCGCCTTCTTGTTAGGTTTTGCTTGAACACTACATGGTTTATGACAAGTCAGTACAAGTTTAAGAGTATAAAGAGGTACAGAGTAAAAATTAATTGCCATTACCCAGGGGCAATTTTAAAAGCTGGCAATTCGATTTGCGATGAGTCGCGAGAGGAGGAACGGGCAAGCTCCTGGTCAATTGGTTTAACAGAGTTAGGAGGAAGGCAGATAAGACCCGTGAAGGGTGGACGATTTTAAAGTTAAAAAGAACCTCATTTCGACGTTTTCGAGGAGCGGGGATGTTTGGTAAGCCGGAGGACAGCTCGTCACCTTCACTGGTCTGGGTTTGACGTCGACTCTCGTGTTGCTGTCGTTTCAAAATAAAGTGAGGATCTAAATAAGCCAAGGGGTGTGAAAACCTTACTTTTCGGGTTACTCGCCGAAGTTTCTGTCTTGGCAAAGGTTCTGAGTCAGAGGAAATAATAGTTACCTCTTCTTCAACTACTTTGCTGGTTCCCGTGTCATCTTGGTAATAGTTAGTGTCAACAAGATGGTTGAAAAACAAGCCAAGAGAGTCAAGGGCTACCTCCGACTCAGAGGTGTCATCCAGCTTAAGCAGATCAGAGGCGCTTGATTTCTTCTTAGGTTTATTGCTGGTCTTTCTGGCGGCCTTCGCGGTAGCCCTAGCCCTTTTGGCGGCTTCGTGGTCATATTTTGCCTTTCAGAAGTCATATTTACCCTGCGGAAGAGTAACATACTTGAGTTAACATAATATTTGGATGATGAGATAAAGTAAGGAATATCAAGAGACTTACATCTGGCGGCGGGTTAAGCTTGCAGAAAGGGTTCAGACCCACTTTGCTGCAGTCTTCGAATTTTCCATCTACAAGTTTTGTTGACATTTCAATAATGCCATCTTCAATCAGACGTAGAGAGCTATGGCGTAATGGATCGTCTTTTTCTCCGGTATAAGTATACATCAAGCCAGATCGGCGGCTTAAGGGTATGATCCGCCACAAGACCCAGTATCGGACCAAATCAACTCCGGTTAAACCATTTCCTAGCAGGGCTTGGACCTTTCTGATAGTAGGGGCGAGTTTCTTACGTTCGGCGGCGGTAAGTTTTTCAGGGAGTTGATGTTTTGGGTAAGACGTTCAACACGATAACCCGGCAATGGATTTTCATCAGCAGACGAGATATCTTTACAATAGAACCACGTCTGATTCCAGTCCTTGGGGTGACTCGGTAGAGCTACTTGAGGGAAGATGGCGTCTCTTCTGCGTTGAATCGAGATTCCACCAAGTTCCAAGCTGGGCCCGTTTGTGAACTCATTTTGGCGGTTCAGGTAGAAGAATTCCCTAAAAAGCTCGACACTAGGCTCTTCTTGAAGGTATACTTCACAGAAAACTTGAAATTTACAGATGTTTGACATGGAGTTGGGTCCAATGTCTTGAGGATGGAGTTTTAAGAAGTGCAGAACATCTCGAAAAAACATAGAGCCGGGCGGTGAGAGGCCCCGGTTCATATGATCAGTGAATACAATGACTTCACCGTCCTTTGGCAGAGGTCTCTCTTCGCCCGGGTCAGGAGCGCAGTAATGCATGACACTCTTCTCTGGAAAATATCCAACTTTGACAAAATCTTTTAAAGTACCCTCAGTGACGATGGAGGGAACCCAGTTACATGTAGTAACTGTTTTTGGTGGCATTGTGAAAGAAGGACAACCTAAAGGAAGGAAATAATTTGCCGGCTCAAGTTAGTTGGTGAAATCACAAGTTAACGGTTGCAGTGTACATTCAAAATGGCGGCTTAAGCGAGGGCTAATGATATATGAAGTAACGATAAGCCGGTAAAGTAAGCTGCCATCACTAAGATATTCAAGATCTAACAAGAGCAAAATTTGCTAAGTGTTGGGACAAACAGGTTCCACAAGTTAAAGCTGTAAATTCGGATCTACAACTATTCAGAAAAAGGAAATAAATTCTAAACCTACAGAGCCGGCAGCAGAAAAGTGGAGGTGCCCCAGAGGAGAACTATCGCGATGAGGATATGTTCTAATATCAAAAGCGGGTGCTAAAACTGCTACCACGCAGGACCTATGTTATTTTCAGATTAAACTACACCATCTAGAAAGGAGAAAGGGAAGAAACGTTGATGAACACTGAAACCCTAAGAACAGATCCATGAAAAAGAAAAGGGAGGACTTACTGGTGCTAGCTCACAGTGGAGGAGTGCCGTGGCGTTTCTGGTCCGTTCAGGGCGATGCAGCGGCTGGAGTTGACGAAGGGGACAGAGGTCGACGATGGCGGAGCTCGTGCGGGCTGGTGCGTCGCGAGGAGGAAGAAGACGAGAAGGAGAAGAGAGGAGAATGAGAAAGGGGCGGTTTGAGCCTATTTATAAGGAAAAGAGTAATAGGAAGGCGCAAAAAAAGAGGATGCCAAATGATGATTATCCAACTAATTGAACGCCTCGATTTTCGGAAGGTCATTAAAAGATAAGGATACATTAAGGATGATGTCGTGGCGGGTTTCCGAAATTTCCGGAGATGACGTCATGGCGGGTTACAATGTCCTAATGTTGGGGATATGAGTATCAGGTATGACCCGCCCAGGAGGGGTCGGGTCAACCATTATGGCAGTTCATCTATTATGAAGCACAAGAGTATACTAAGATGGCGGTTTATAGATAGGCTTGTAAGAGGCCCAAGTCCAGAGGCGGCTTAAGGCCCGTAAGTGTAAACCGCCATGTACGAGTAGACTTGTAATGTAAGGCATATAAGATACATCACCGAGCCGGACACGTTGTATGAGCCGGCCGGGACTCTGTAGGCCGCAGGGCGTCAACCCGTGTCTATAAGGGGACAACCCGACAACGGCTTAGGGTAAGAAACATCAGATCGAAAGCTACGCAAGCATGTTTGCTCCCTAGTAATCGAAACCCTAGCAATACCACCTCAAACTGGAGTAGGCTTTTACCTTCACCGCAAGGGGCCGAACCAGTATAAACTCCCCATGTCCTTTGTCTCGTTTTAACCCCTTTAAGCTAACCTCATCGCAATGGCTCCACAACTAAGTCCTTCCATTAGGACATCTGCCGTGACACTTTCACGACAGATGATGTTTGTTGAGTTGGCATAGATCAAGATTAGGATTTGTCACTCCATGTATCGGAGAGGTATCTCTGGGCCCTCTCGGTAATGCACATCACTATAAGCCTTGCTAGCAATGTGACTAATGAGTTAGTTACGGGATGTTGCATTACAGTACGAGTAAAGAGACTTGCCGGTAACGATATTGAACTAGGTATTGAGATACCGACGATCGAATCTCGGGCAAGTAACATACCGATGACAAAGGGAACAACGTATGTTGTTATGCGGTTTGACCTATAAAGATCTTCGTAGAATATGTAGGTACCAATATGAGCATCCAGGTTCCGCTATTGGTTATTGACCGAAGATGAGTCTCGGTCATGTCTACATAGTTCTCGAACCCGTAGGGTCCGCACGCTTAACTTTTAGTGACGATCGGTATTATGAGTTTATGTGTTTTTATGTACCAAAGGTTGTTCAGAGTCCTGGATGTGATCACGGACATGACAAGGAGTCTCGAAATGGTCGAGACATAAAGATTGATATATTGGACGGCTATATTCAGACACCAGAAGTGTTCCGAATGGTTTCGGATAAAAACCGGAGTGCCGGAGGGTTACCGGACCCCCCGGGGAACTAATGGGCCTAAATGGGCCTTAGTGGAGAGAGAGGGGCTGCCAGGGCAGGCCGCGTGCCCCTCCCGCTTGAGTCCGAATTGGACTAGGAAGGGGTGGCGGTGCCCCCCTTTTCCTTCCCCTCTCCCTTTTCTTCCTTCCCCCTCCTAGTAGGACTAGGAAAAGATGAATCCTACTCCTACTAGGAGGAGGATTCCTCCTCTCCTTGGGCGCCCCAAGGGCCGGCCGGCCTCCCCCTTGCTCCTTTATATACGGGGGCAGGGGGCACCCTAGAACACACAAGTTGACATTGTTTAGCCGTGTGCGGTGCCCCCTCCACCATTATCCACCTCGGTTATATCGTTGCAGTGCTTAGGTGAAGCCCTGTGCCGGTAGCTTCATCATCACTGTCATCATGCCGTCGTGCTGATGAAACTCTCCCTCGACACTTAGCTGGATCTAGAGTTCGCGGGACGTCACCGAGCTGAATGTCTGCAGATCGTGGAGGTGCTGTACCTTTGGTGCTAGGATCGGTCAGATTGTGAAGACGTACGACTACATCAACCACATTGTCATAACGCTTCCGCTTACGGTATACGAGGGTACGTAGACAACACTCTTCCCCTCTCATTTCTATGCATCACCTAGATAGATCTTGCGTGTGCGTAGGTTTTTTTTTTTGCAATTACTGCGTTCCCCAACAATACTGACGGCTTGAGTAGATATGGATATATCCACTTGATGAGGCACAAGTCAGAAACTTTTGAAAAGTTAAAGAGTTTCAGAACAAGGTAAAAATCAACTTGACAAGACAATAAAACTTCTACGACCAAATTGTGAAGGCGAGCACATAAGCCAAGAGTTTGATTTTCAGCTGAAAAGACGGGGTATTGTACCCCATCTCACGCCTACGATTATGCCATAAAGAAATGACATGACGGAATGAAGAAACCAAACTCTCTTAGGCATGGTCTGGTCTATGATGAGCAAGTCAGAATTAGGCTTGCCATTCTCAGGATATGCTCTAGAAACCACAACTTTTAAACTATACAAAGTACCATCGAAGTCAATAGATAAGACACCATATGAGATATGGACCGGGAAGCATTCAGTTTGTCTTTTCTAAAGATTAGGTGTTGTGTAGCATTTGTCAAGTGACTCATGTAGGACAAGCTTACACCCAAGTCGTACAAATGCGTATTCATGGGATATCTAAGGGAAACCTTGTGATACAATTTCTACTGATGGGAAGATAACATAATGTTGTTGCTCAGAACAAGTTTTTTCCTTGAGAATGAGTTTCTCAGTTTGGAAACCAGTGGGAGATCGGTTCGACTCAAAGAAATTCGAGAACCACTTGGGGACATTTTTCCCGACATCCCAACGAAGCAGGTTACTGAACCTACTAGAGTGGAAACAATACAAGAACCATGGAGGTTGGAATGGTTGCACAGAGTGCATGATGTGTTGTTGTTGGAAAGTGACATGGCGACTACGTATGCATAAGTGATAGTGAGCAGGCATGGTTGGAGGCCATGCGATCCAAGTTAAAGTCCATGGATGACAATCAAGTCTGGAATTTGGTTGATCCACCACCCGACTTCACAACCATTGGGTGTAAATGGGTGTTTAAGAAGAAAATTAACGTGGATGAAAATTTTAAGATCCAAAAATCTTGGCTTGTTGCAAAGGGGTGTCGACAATTTCAAGGAATTGACTACGAGGAGACCTTCTCGCCAGTAGCGATGTTGAAGTCTGTAAGGATCATTCTAGCTATAGCTGCGTATTTTGATTACGAGATATGACAATATATGTCAAGATAACTTTCCTTCATGGAAATTTAATTGAGGATGTATACATGATTTAGCCCAAGGGTTTTGTCTATCCGACTAGCACTAGTAAGGTATGAAAGCTACATAAATCCAATTATGTGTTGAAGCAAGCATCTTGGAGCTCCAACATTCATTTTCATGATGTTGTGTCCGATCTCGGTTTTATCAAGAAGGAGGATGAACCTTGTTTATACAGGATGTTCAATGGGAGCTCGATAGTATTTTTGGTCTTGTATGTGGAAGACATACTATTGATCAGAAATAACGTTTCAATGCTAAACTCAGTAAAGGAATCGACATGCAAATTTTTGATGAAAGACATGTGTGAAGCACTTTACATATTGGGAATCAAGATATATAGACATAGATTGTCGGTGTACAAAAAGAGGGGTACACTTTTTGTACCCCTATAACTGTGCACGGGCAGTCTGAGCCGCGGATACCACCACACCAAGCAAGGCAAGGGAGGTGAGCCAGGGTAAGACCGAAGCTCAAGAGAACTAGAACGACGCCAAGGCCAAGACCACGAAGAGCAAAGGGGACGAAGCGGACTCCCCCGGCAAGATCCTTGCCGGGAGACAGTTCTAGCAGCCCCGGCAAGACCCTTGCCGCGGCGACTCGTCCCGCGCCTACGGAGCAGATCACCCTTGAGTCCACTGCCCCCAAAGGGCAAGGATTCGGGAGACATCCCCGTGGCGGCATGCAGATCTTTGTGAAGACATTCAAGATCAGATACGCACTAAGGAGACGACAACCCTTGGCGGGATCCCAGCCAAGGAAGACCACAAGGCCCCCGGCAAACGCCTTACCGGGGATGACAGCAGGCGCCTTGGCAAGACCCTTGCTGGGGCCTCGGCAAGGCCCTTGCCGAGGACACCCGCAGGGCCACCATCACGCCCACGCCGACTAAACCTCCACCACCGCATGCATGCAGCTGCCGACCCAACCAGCTGGGCAGGCACCCGCGTGGCGGCATGCAGATCTTCGTGAAGACCCACCACTGCGCCACCTCAGCTACCTGCCTACCTACATGGCATCGCAGGCATCGCTGGCCAGGGCGCGTGTCGACACAAGAAGGAGCGGCGACGGACGAGACATGTTTCTCCCCCGTCCCCGATAAAGCAAGGACACCTAAGCAAGACGCATTAAATGCGCCTTGTCATGTGATGCGAGGGATAACCTCGCAACACTGTACCCTTTCCACCTCCTGTGTGCCACTGTGGCAACCCCTTTTTCTATAAAAGGAGGCCCGAGGCGACTAGAGGAGGGATTCGGCTTTTTGGAGCTCCTCACGCCCCATAGCTAGCTCAAGAACACAGATATACAATCCACCAAAACAGGAGTAGGGTTTTACGCATCCTCGCGGCCCGAACCTGGATAAACAAACCGTGTGATATTTGTTTGATCCACTCTTCTCATGACCCCGCGCCCCACTAACCACAGTAGGGATTCTTGTGATCCCATAGGTGTCGTTCCCACTAACATCTCTGGCGCGCCAGGTAGGGGGCGCAGTTGTGAGAATCGGCTTTAGCAGTTAGTTCGACGCTTCTTCATCATCATGGCGCCCAAGAAGAAGACGACGGTGGTGGTTGGCCAGTCGGAAGCTGGACAGCCCGTCCCGACGCGGGCGAGCAGCGGACCGGTCGCTGAAAGGACCCGGGGCGCTGCTCGCGAACACCAACACCATCCCAGCAGCCGGAGTTTGGGACGTGGCGATGTTTGTGCGCCTGGTAACGGACCACATGTCGCCAAATCCAAAGGCGGAGCCAAGCCCTTCGCGGGTGGAGCGGGGCCTTCCAGGGTCATCGCCGCCCCGCCCGAAGGCGACGCAAGGGCCTCCAAGACTCCCACGCCGGCGCCAACAGCACGCTCCTCCCAGGCAGCGCGCGACGAACGGCATAATCACGCCGAAGATCCCGGGCGTCGCCGCGGGAAGAGCCCCGAGCGCCACTCCCGAGACGTAGAAGACCCGCCCGCTCGCCGAGGTGCTGGTGAAAACGGCATGCGACCGCGGGGTCATGATAGAGCTCCTTCTGACATGGTCAGAAGTCGAAGCGCATCGCGATCCGTGCAGGTTTCGCTGCCACCGATGCCAGCAAAGGCCCTGGCGCGCGCGCAGTTGATCCTCGACTTTCCTCCCACTACGGGGAAACTCGATGAATGGAGAGCCACTATCCGAAGCCTTGTTGCGGTGGCCAACAAAGACGAACCAAGTCCGGTGGGGCCCCCGGGTCGACGCTCCGATGGAGTCCCGCGGACCAGTGGCGGAAAAGCCGGCGGCGCCGCGACCACGGTGCATTCACCTCTTCCCCATCCGGTACCGCGGACGCCGGCTCGTCGCGACTTCGTGGGTGACGACATCTCCATAGCATCGTCTGACCCGCGGACCCACTATGACCAGCGCCAAGTTCTTCGGGAATGAGCCCATGAAGACGCTCGAACCACTATCAAGCGCCGGCGCGGAGTGCACCACCAGTCAGACAGGCGAGCAGGGCCTGCTGTGAACCACCCGGCCCCGGAGAGCCCTGGAGGCCTACCTTACGAGGTAGGTTGTCCGGCTTTTACCAGTGAGCTGCGGCAGTTCCACTGGCCCACTCACCGCACCTTCAAACCTGACGTTGGCGAAAAGTACAATGACAAGACTCACCCGTCTGAGTTCCTCAGCATCTACACCATCGCGACGCAAGCCTCCGAAGCCCGCGACGATAAGGTGCTTGCGAATTACTTTCCATTGGCTCTTAAACCCAACACCATGTCGTGGTTGATGCACTTGCCGGTAGACTCTATTTCCTCCTGGTCGGCTTTGTGCCATGAGTTTGTGGGCGCCTTTACTGGAGGTCACCAAGCCCATGGCCAAGCAAGTGACCTGCATGTCATTCCCCAGAAGGGAGGTGAGAGTCTGCGCAAGTATATATAGAGGTTCAGCCGGGTACAGTACAATATCCCTGATGTTCACCCTGCCGCCATCATCAGCGCGTTCCATCAAAACGTGCGTAACCGCAAGATGCGCGAAGAACTGGCAATGAACAAGGTGAAAGATATGGCAGAACTCTATGTTCTTGCTGACAGATGTGCCCGAGCTGAAGAGGGAAGGAAGTACCCCGGCGAAGATGCCGGTGTGGAAACCGACTCCTCAGATGAGGATACTGCCGCCCCGGCGAAGAAAGGCCGGCGCCGCAACAGGAAGCGCAAAGGTAAATTTGTGCTTGCCGTTGAGGGATCTGACGACGCCGGCTCCGCCAAGAAAACCAAGGCAGATGACCCCGGCAAGGAAATTGCCGGATGTGTCGCCTGCCGGGCCTTGGCGGCTGCCGAGAAGCCAGGAAACTCCGACAAGCAATACTGCAAGATCAATGGCACCAAAGGCCATGATCTCCAGAACTGCCGTCAGGTTGAGCTCCTTGCTGAGAAGCAGAGGGCTGAATATGAGAGGCGGGACAAGGAGAAAGGCCGGGACGGTGCTGAGGGGTCCGACAAGAAGCGTGACGGCCAGGCGGGCCGTCGCGACAAAGATAAACAGCGGGAGAGGCCCGCCCGGGGCCGTGACAAAAAACCGGAAGACGATGATCACGAAGAGGACGATGAGTCTGGTGACCAAGGATTTCAGAAAGCTACAGAGGCCATGTGCGTCGATGGTGGCGCCTCGCTGCATACCTCTCACCGGCCAGCTTAAACAGTGGGCGCGTGAGATTACAGCGGCGGAACCGTCGTTTGATGCCCAAAGGCCGCTGAAGTGGTCCAGCACACCTATCATTTTTGACACTGAGGATCACCCTGATCGCACTACTGCAGTCGGGTGCTTGCCATTGTTGGTTTCACCAACAATACGCAACCTCAAGGTAACAAAGATGCTAGTCGATGGCGGGGCCGGTCTGAACTTAATCTCGTCTGCCGTGATCGAGAAATTGCAGATTCTTGATGAAGACCTCGAAGATACGGGCACGTTTCAGGGGGTCAACCCGGGAAGAAGTCAACCAAAGGGAAAGATCATATTGCCCGTGACTTTTGGGAGTGATATGAACTACAGGACAGAAAGGATTGTGTTCGACGTTGCCAAGATCCCCTTGCCTTACTGTTGGGGAACGTAGCAGAAATTCAAAAATTTTCCTACGAAACACCAAGATCTATCTATGGAGAGACCAGCAACGAGTAGGAGGGAGAGTGCATCTACATACCCTTGTAGATCGCTAAGCGGAAGCGTTCAAGTGAACGGGGTTGATGGAGTCGTACTCGTCGTGATTCAGATCACCGATGATCCTAGTGCCGAACGGACGGCACCTCCGCGTTCAACACACGTGCAGCCCGGTGACGTCTCCCACGCCTTGATCCAGAAAGGAGAGAGGGAGAGGTTGAGGAAGACTCCATCCAACAGCAGCACAACGGCGTGGTGGTGGTGGTGGAGGAGCGTGGCAATCCTGCAGGGCTTCGCCGAGCACCTACGGGAGAGGAGATGTGTCACGGGAGGGAGAGGGAGGCAACCAAAGGCCTTAGGTATGATTGCTCCTCCTTTTCCCCACTATATATAGGGCCAAGGGAGAGGGGGAGGGCGCAGCCTTGCCCCCTCCTCCAAGGAAGGGGTGCGGCTAAGGATGGGGAGGAGTCCATCCTCCCCAAGGCACCTCGGAGGTGCCTTCCCCCTTGAGGACTCTTCCCTCCCCAAGTTTCCTTGCACATGGGCCTCTTGGGGCTGGTGCCCTTGGCCCATGTAGGCCAAGGCGCACCCCCTACAGCCCATGTGCCCCCCCGGGGCAGGTGGCCCCACCCGGTGGGCCCCCGGGACCCTTCCGGTGGTCCCGGTACAATACCGATGACCCCGAAACTTGTCCCGATGGCCGAAACAGGACTTCCTATATATAAATCTTTACCTCCGGACCATTCCGGAACTCCTCGTGACGTCCGGGATCTCATCCGGGACTCCGAACAACATTCGGTAACCACATACAAGCTTCCTTTATAACCCTAGCGTCATCGAACCTTAAGTGTGTAGACCCTACGGGTTCGGGAGACATGCAGACATGACCGAGACATTCTCCGGTCAATAACCAACAGCGGGATCTGGATACCCATGTTGGCTCCCACATGTTCCACGATGATCTCATCGGATGAACCACGATGTCAAGGACTCAATCGATCCCGTATACAATTCCCTTTGTCTAGCGGTATTTTACTTGCCCGAGATTCGATCGTCGGTATCCAATACCTTGTTCAATCTCGTTACCGGCAAGTCACTTTACTCGTTCCGTAACACATCATCCCGTGATCAAATCCTTGGTCACATTGCGCATATGATGATGTCCTACCGAGTGGGCCCAGAGATACCTCTCCGTTTACACGGAGTGACAAATCCCAGTCTCGATCCGCATAAAACAATAGATACTTTCGGAGATACCTGTAGTGCACCTTTATAGTCACCCAGTTACGTTGTGACGTTTGATACACCCAAAGCACTCCTACGGTATCCAGGAGTTATACGATCTCATGGTCAAAGGAAGAGATACTTGACATTCGCAAAGCTCTAGCAAATGAACTACTCGATCTTTTGTGCTAGTCTTAGGATTGGGTCTTGTCCATCACATCATTCTCCTAATGATGTGATCCCGTTATCAACGACATCCAATGTCCATAGCCAGGAAACCATGACTATCTGTTGATCACAACGAGCTAGTCAACTAGAGGCTCACTAGGGACATATTGTGGTCTATATATTCACACGTGTATTACGATTTCCGGATAATACAGTTATAGCATGAATAAAAGACAATTATCATGAACAAGGAAATATAATAATAATACTTTTATTATTGTCTCTAGGGCATATTTCCAACAGTCTCCCACTTGCACTAGAGTCAATAATCTAGTTCACATCGCCATGTGATTAACACTCACAGGTCACATCGCCATGTGACTAATACCCAAGAGTTTACTAGATTCAGTAGTCCAGTTCATATCACTATGTGATTAACACTCAATGAGTTTTATGTTTGATCATGTTTCTTGTGAGAGAGGTTTTAGTCAACGGATCTGAACCTTTCAGATCCGTGTGTGCTTTACAAATCTCTATGTCATCTCCTAGATGCAGCTACCACGCTCTATTTGGAGCTATTCCAAACAACTGTTCTATTTGGAGCTATTCTGAATTATTGCTCTATTATATGTATCCGGTCTCTCTACTCAGAGCTATCCGGATAGGTGTCAAGCTTGCATCGTCGTAACCTTTACAACGAACTCTTTTACCACCTCCATAATCGAGAAAATTCCTTAGTCCACTAGTTACTAAGGATATCTTTGACCGCTGTCCTGTGATCCATTCTTGGATCACTCTTGTACCCCTTGACTGACTCATGGCAAGGCACACTTCAGGTGCGGTACACAGCATAGCATACTGTAGAGAGCCTATGATAAAAGCATAGGGGACGACCTTCGTCCTTCCTCTTTCTTCTGCCGTGGTCGAGCTTTAAGTCTTAACTTCGTACCTTACAACTCAGGCAAGAACTTCTTCTTTGACTGATCCATCTTGAACACCTTCAAGATCATGTCAAGGTATGTGCTCATTTGAAAGTACCATTAAGCGTTTTGATCTATCCTTATAGATCTTGATGCTCAATGCTCAAGCAGCTTAATCCAGGCTTTCCATTGAAAAACACTTTCAAAATAACCCTATATGCTTTCCAGAAATTCTACGTCATTTCTGATCAACAATATGTCAACAACATATACTCATCAGAAATTCTATAGTGCTCCCACTCACTTCTTTGGAAATACAAGTTTCTCATAAACTTTGTACAAACCCAAAATCTTTGATCATCATCAAAGCATACATTCCAACTCCGAGATGCTTACTCCAGTCCTTAAAAGGATCGCTGGAGCTAGCATACCTTTTAGCATCCTCAGGATTGACAAAACTTTTCTGATTGTATTGCATACAACCTTTCCTTACGAAAACTAGTAAGGAAACTTGTCTTGACATCCATCTGCCAGATTTCATAAATGCAGCTAATGCTAACATGATTCCGACGGACTTAAGCATCGCTACGGATGAGAAAATCTCATCGTACTCAACTCCTTGAACTTGTGAAAAACTCTTCGCCACAAGTCGAGCCTCATAGACGGTGACATTACCATCCACGTCCGTCTTCTTCTCAAAGATCCATTTATCTTAATGGCTTGCCGATCATCGGGCAAGTCCGCCAAAGTCCATGGATCCGTTCTCGGATTTTATGGCCTCGAGCCATTTATCGGAATCCGGGCCCACCATTGCTTCTCCATAGCTCGTAGGTTCATTGTTGTCCAGCAACATGACTTTCAAGACAGGATTATGTACCACTCTGATGTAGTACGTATCCTTGTCATCCCACGAGGTTTAGTAGTGACTTGATCCGAAGTTTCATGATCAATATCATAAGCTTCCACTTCAATTGGTGTAGGTGCCACAGGAACAACTTCCTGTGCTCTGCCACACACTAGTTGAAGAGATGGTTCAATAACCTCATCAAGTTTCCACCATCCTCCCACTCAATTCTTTCGAGAGAAACTTTTCCTCGAGAAAGGACTCGATTCTAGAAACAATCCATATTGCTTTCGGATCTGAATTAGGAGGTATACCCAACTGTTTTGGGTTTCCTATGAAGATGCATTTTATCCGCTTTGGGTTCGAGCTTATCAACCTGAAACTTTTTCATATAAGCGTCGCAGCCCCAAACATTTAAGAAATGACAACTTAGGTTTCTCTAAACCATAATTCATACGGTGTCATCTCAACGGAATTACGTGGTGCCCTATTTAAAGTGAATGTGGTTGTCTCTAATGCCTAACCCATGAACGATAGTGGTAATTCAATAAGAGACATCATGGTATGCATCATATCCAATAGGGTGCAGTTATGATGTTCGGACACACCATCACACTATGGTGTTCCAGGCGGTATTAATTGCGAAACAATTTCCACAATGTCTTAATTGTGTGCCAAAACTCGTAACTCAGATATTCATCTCTATGATCATATCATAGACATTTTATCCTCTTGTCACAATGATCTGCTACTTCACTCTGAAATTACTTGAACCATTCAATAATTCAGACTTGTGTTTCATCAAGTAAATATACTCAACATTTACTCGAATCATCTGTGAAGTAAGAACATAATGATATTCACTGCATGCCTCAGCACTCATTCGACTGCACACATCAAAATGTGTTACTTCCAACAAGTTGCTATCTTGTTCCATCTTACTGAAAATGAGGCTTTTCAGTCATCTTGCCCATGTGGTATGATTTGCATATCTCAAGTGATTCAAAATCAAGTGAGTCCGAACGATCCATTTGCATGGAGTTTCTTCATGCATATACACCAATAGACATGGTTTGCATGTCTCAAACTTTTCAAAAACGAGTGAGCCCAAAGATCCATCAATATGGGGCTTCTTCATGCGTTTTATACCGATATGACTTACGTGGCAGTGCCACAAGTAGGTGGTACTATCATTACTATCTTTTGGCATGAACATGTGTATCACTACGATCGAGATTTAATAAACCATTCATTTTAGGTGTAAGACCATTGAAGGTATTATTCAAATAATCAGAGTAACCATTATTCTCCTTAAATGAATAACCGTATTGCGATAGACGTAATCCAATCATGTCTATGCTCAACGCAAACACCAAATAACAATTATTTAGGTTTAACACCAATCTCTTTGGTAGAGGGAGCGTGCGATGCTTGATCATATCAAGCTTGGAAAAACTTCCAACACATATCGTCAGCTCACCTTTAGCTAGTCTCCGTTTATTCCGTAGCCTTTTGTTTCGAGTTACTAACACTTAGCAACCGAACCGGTATCTAATACCCTGGTGCTACTAGGAGTACTAGTAAAGTACACATTAACATAATGTATATCCAATATACTTCTATCGACCTAGCCAGCCTTCTCATCTACCAAGTATCTAGGGTAATCCTGCTCAAGTGGTTGTTCCCTTTATTACAGAAGCACTCAGTCTCGGGTTTGGGTTCAACCTCGGGTTTCTTCATTGGTGCAGCAGCTGATTTGCCGTTTCATGAAGTATCCCTTCTTTCCCTTGCCCTTCTTGAAACTAGTGGTTTCATCAACCATCAACAATTGATGCTCCTTCTTGATTTCTACTTTCGCGATGTCAAACAACGCGAATACCTCAAGGATCATCATATCTATCCCTGATATGTTATAGTTCATCACGAAGCTCTAGCAGCTTGGTGGTAATGACTTCGGAGAAACTATCACTATTTCATCTGGAAGATCAACTCCCACTTGATTCAAGTGATTGTTGTACTCAGACAATCTGAGCACAAGCTCAACGATTGAGCTTTTCTCCCTTAGTTTGTAGGCTAAGAAAATTGTCGGAGGTCTCATACCTCTTGACGTGGGCACGAGCCTGAAATCCCAATTTCAGCCCTCGAAACATCTCATATGTTCCGCGACGTTTCGAAAACGTTTTTAGTGCCTCTACTTAAACCATTTAACTGAACTATCACGTAGTAATCAAAACGTGTATGTTCGATGTTCGAAACATCCACAAACGACGTTTGGGGTTCAGCACACTAAGCAGTGTATTAGGGACATAAGCTTTCTACTGATCGCATAATCGCTACTATCAACTTTCAACTATATTTTCTCTAGGAACATATCTAAAACAGTAGAACTATAGCGTGAGCTACGACATAATTTGCAAAAGGTCTTTTGACTATGTTCAAGATAATTAAGTTCATCTTATGAACTCCCACTCAGATAGACATCCCTCTGGTCATCTAAGTGATCACATGATCCGAGTCAACTAGGCCGTGTCCGATCATCACGTGAGACGGACTAGTTAACGTCGGTGAACATCTTCATGTTGATCGTATCTACTATACGACTCATGCTCGACCTTTCGGTCTCCGTGTTCCGAGGCCATGTCTGCACATGCTAGGCTCGTCAAGTTAACCCTAAGTGTTTTCGCTGTGTAAAACTGTCTTACACCCGTTGTATGTGAACGTAAGAATCCATCACACCCGATCATCACGTGGTGCTTAGAAGCGACGAACTGTAGCAACGGTGCACAGTTAGGGGAGAACACTTCTTGAAATTTTGTAAGGGATCATCTTATTTACTACCGTCGTCCTAAGTAAACAAGATGCATAAACATAATAAACATCACATGCAATTATATAGTTGTGACATGATATGGCCAATATCATATAGCTCCATTGATCTCCATCTTCGGGGCTCCATGATCATCTTGTCACCGGCATGACACCATGATCTGCATCATCATGATCTCCATCATCGTGTCTTCATGAAGTTGTCACGCCAATGACTACTTCTACTTCTATGACTAACGCGTTTAGCAATAAAGTAAAGTAAGTTACATGGCGTTCTTCAATGACACGCAGGTCATACAAAAAATAAAGACAACTCCTATGGCTCCTGCCGGTTGTCATACTCATCGACATGCAAGTCGTGATTCCTATTACAAGAACATGATCAATCTCATACATCACATATCATTCATCACATTCTTCTTGGCCATATCACATCACATAGCATACCCTGCAAAAACAAGTTAGACGTCCTCTAATTGTTGTTGCATGTTTTACGTGGCTGCTATGGGTTTCTAGCAAGAACGTTTCTTACCTACGCAATACCACAACGTGATATGCCAATTTCTATTTACCCTTCATAAGGACCCTTTTCATCGAATCCGATCCGACTAAAGTGGGAGAGACAGACACCCGCCAGCAACCTTATGCAACTAGTGCATGTTTGTCGGTGGAACCGGTCTCACGTAAGCGTACGTGTAAGGTTGGTCCGGGCCGCTTCATCCCACGATGCCGCCGAATCAAGATAAGACTAGTAACGGCAAGCATATTGAAAAATATCAACACCCACAACTACTTTGTGTTCTACTCGTGCATAGAATCTACGCAATAGACCTAGCTCATGATGCCACTGTTGGGGAACGTAGCAGAAATTCAAAAATTTTCCTACGAAACACCAAGATCTATCTATGGAGAGACCAGCAACGAGTAGGAGGGAGAGTGCATCTACATACCCTTGTAGATCGCTAAGCAGAAGCGTTCAAGTGAACGGGGTTGATGGAGTCGTACTCGTCGTGATTCAGATCACCGATGATCCTAGTGCCGAACGGACGGCACCTCCGCGTTCAACACACGTACAGCCCGGTGACGTCTCCCACGCCTTGATCCAGCAAGGAGAGAGGGAGAGGTTGAGGAAGACTCCATCCAACAGCAGCACAACGGCGTGGTGGTGGTGGTGGAGGAGCGTGGCAATCCTGCAGGGCTTCGCCGAGCACCTACGGGAGAGGAGATGTGTCACGGGAGGGAGAGGGAGGCAACCAAAGGCCTTAGGTATGATTGCTCCTCCTTTTCCCCACTATATATAGGGCCAAGGGAGAGGGGGAGGGCGCAGCCTTGCCCCCTCCTCCAAGGAAGGGGTGCGGCTAAGGATGGGGAGGAGTCCATCCTCCCCAAGGCACCTCGGAGGTGCCTTCCCCCTTGAGGACTCTTCCCTCCCCAAGTTTCCTTGCGCATGGGCCTCTTGGGGCTGGTGCCCTTGGCCCATGTAGGCCAAGGCGCACCCCCTACAGCCCATGTGGCCCCCCGGGGCAGGTGGCCCCACCCGGTGGGCCCCCGGGACCCTTCCGGTGGTCCCGGTACAATACCGATGACCCCGAAACTTGTCCCGATGGCCGAAACAGGACTTCCTATATATAAATCTTTACCTCCGGACCATTCCGGAACTCCTTGTGACGTCCGGGATCTCATCCGGGACTCCGAACAACATTCGGTAACCACATACAAGCTTCCTTTATAACCCTAGCGTCATCGAACCTTAAGTGTGTAGACCCTACGGGTTCGGGAGACATGCAGACATGACCGAGACGTTCTCCGGTCAATAACCAACAGCGGGATCTGGATACCCATGTTGGCTCCCACATGTTCCACGATGATCTCATCGGATGAACCACGATGTCAAGGACTCAATCGATCCCGTATACAATTCCCTTTGTCTAGCGGTATTTTACTTGCCCGAGATTCGATCGTCGGTATCCAATACCTTGTTCAATCTCGTTACCGGCAAGTCACTTTACTCGTTCCGTAACACATCATCCCGTGATCAAATCCTTGGTCACATTGCGCATATGATGATGTCCTACCGAGTGGGCCCAGAGATACCTCTCCGTTTACACGGAGTGACAAATCCCAGTCTCGATCCGCATAAAACAATAGATACTTTCGGAGATACCTGTAGTGCACCTTTATAGTCACCCAGTTACGTTGTGACGTTTGATACACCCAAAGCACTCCTACGGTATCCAGGAGTTATACGATCTCATGGTCAAAGGAAGAGATACTTGACATTCGCAAAGCTCTAGCAAATGAACTACTCGATCTTTTGTGCTAGTCTTAGGATTGGGTCTTGTCCATCACATCATTCTCCTAATGATGTGATCCCGTTATCAACGACATCCAATGTCCATAGCCAGGAAACCATGACTATCTGTTGATCACAACGAGCTAGTCAACTAGAGGCTCACTAGGGACATATTGTGGTCTATATATTCACACGTGTATTACGATTTCCGGATAACACAGTTATAGCATGAATAAAAGATAATTATCATGAACAAGGAAATATAATAATAATACTTTTATTATTGCCTCTAGGGCATATTTCCAACACTTACAACGGGATCCTTGGCCGCCCAGCGCTGGCCAAGTTCATGGCGGCGTCACATTACGCCTACAACACCCTGAAGATGCCGGAGCCTGTGACGATCATCACCGTCCCATCAGACAAGAAGGATGTGCTAATTTGCGCTGACCAACTCTACCAACAAGCAGTTGCAGCAGCCGCCACTGCTAAGGCGCTTGCTCCTGCCGCTGGAGCCCCGGGAAGGCAAAAGAAGAAGACCGGTGAGACCTCAGGCACCCACTCCGGCAAGCGCACCTCTTCGGAGTGTAGCGCTCCCGTAGAGGACGTGCCAGAGAGCTCCGTCAACAGAAACAAGAAGTCCAGGGCCACACCGCCGAGAACCAAGAAGGTTTCTGTCAAGGAGGACGACACGGGAGGAGCTTTTACCATAAGCTCCACCCTTGACGACAAATAGGAAGACGCGCTCGTCACCTTCCTGCGGGCGAATGTCGATGTGTTTGCATGGCAAGCATCCGACATCCCCGGCGTTCCCAGGGAGGTGATTGAGAACTACCTTGCTGCCTGTCCTCATGTGCGGCCCGTCAAGCAGAGGGTCAGAAAGCAAGCTTTGGAACGACAAGAGTTCATCACAGAGGAGATCCGGAAACTGGAAGCAGCAGGTTTGGTAAGAGAGTGCTCCATCCAATGTGGTTGGCCAATCCGGTGGTAGTGCGCAAGGCAAATAGGAAGTGGAGGCTGTGTATTGATTACACAGATATTAATAAGGCTTGTCCCAAAGACCCCTTCCCGTTGCCGCGTATCGACCAGATTGTTGACTCCATAGCTGGGTGTGATCTATTGTCATTCCTCGATGCCTACTCCGGCTACCACCAGATCTTCATGACAAGGGAAGATGAAGAGAAAACGGCATTCATCACCCCATGTGGTACGTATTGCTTTATACGGATGCCTTTTGGGTTGAAGAGTGTTGGTTCAACATTTGCAAGGGCGGTCCAAATTGGTTTTGAACCCTAGCTCCATAGAAATATGGAAGCTTATATGAATGATATAGTGGTCAAAACCGAGAATAGGGCAACCCTCATATCAGATTTACAAGAAACATTTGCAAACCTACGCAAGATCAATCTCAAGCTGAACCCTGAGAAGTGCGTCTTCGGCGTCCTGTCTGGCAAGCTTCTCGGGTTCTTTGTGTCACATCGTGGGATAGAGGCCAATCCGGACAAGATCAAAGCTATAAAGCAGATTGAAGCACCCAAGCGAGTCAAGGATGTGTGTCGGCTTGCTGGTTGCGTTGCCGCCATGAGCAGGTTCATTTCCAAGTCCGTCGAGCGCGCCCTTCCCTTTTTCAAGATTTTGAAAAAGGCGGGCCTGACGGAGTGGACGCCAGAAGCCGAAGCAGTATTGCAAGATTTGAAGAGGTACCTCTCCTCCGCGCCAATACTAGTTGCGCCTAGACCACAAGAACCATTGCTGCTGTACCTGGCGGCAACGAACCAGGTGGTCAACGCCGCACTAGTGGCGCAGAGAGAAATTGATGATGAGGTAATAGCAGCGACGGAGCCTGATGCCACCGATGCCGAGACGACGCAGCCAATTGAAGTGCCGCCGAAGAAGAAAATGATGCAGCACCCGGTCTACTTTGTTAGTTCCCTCCTGCAGGGGGCTAGATCGAGGTACTCCGGTGTGCAGAAACTGCTCTTCGGCCTTCTTATGGCCTCGAGGAAGCTGCGTCACTACTTCCAGGCGCACGAAATCACTGTCGTCACTTGCCTCCCTCTGCAACGGATATTGCACAATCTAGATGCAATGGGAAGGATCGTAGAGTGGGCACTGGAACTGTCCAGCTTTGGCCTCAAGTTTGAGAGTACCTCGACGATTCAAAGCTGAGTCCTGGCGGAGTTCATTGCAGAATGGACCGCGACGCCTGACGAAGAAACCCAAGAGACTACTCTCCCCGGCAAGGAGGCAAGTTGCGACTGGATCATGTACTTTGATGGAGCTTTCTCCTTACAGGGCGCCGGGGCTGGTGTACTGCTTGTCGCGCCCACCGGAGAGCACCTCAAGTACGTGATCCAGATGCACTTCCCCAGGGAGGTGTCAACAAACAATACGGCTGAGTACGAAGGGCTGCTTGCCAGTCTTAGGATCGCGGCGGACCTCGGAATCAAGAAACTCATCGTCAGAGGCGACTCGCAACTTGTCGTCAAGCAAGTCAACAAGGATTACCAAAGCCCGTTGATGAAGGCCTACGTCGATGAAGTGAGAAAGCTGGAGGAGCGTTTTGACGGTATACAGGCAGAATACGTTCCCTGAGCGGAGAATGATATCGCCGATTACCTGTCAAAATGCGCTGCCCTCAAGCTACCTGTGGAACCAGGTACCTTTGTGCTTCGGCTAACTCAGCCATCCGTTGATCCATCAACAGAGCAGAACAAGAGGAGAAAATCAGGGCCCGACAAGTACTTTCCCGCCGAGCTCCCCGAAGCCGTCGGCAAGGATGTTGCCGGAGACACTGAGCCCGCCACGGGACGGCTAGCTCCGATAGAGCATCAAGCTCTTGCCATGGAGATAGCCGCTCCGATAGCGGAGGAAATGCCTTTAGTCCTCGCCGTTGAGCCCCAGGCTCCAGCGTGGGCACAACATACCGTCCGATTCCTCCAAACAGGGGAACTTCCTGAGGAGCGGGAAGAAGCAGAAAAAGTAGCCCGTCGCTCTACTATGTACCAGTTCGTCGATGACATCCTGTACAGAAAGAGGCCGAACGACGTGAAATTGAAGTGTATCCCTCGAGAGGAAGGACTGGGGCTGTTGGCGGAGATACATGGAGGCATATGTGGACCCCACATCGAGTCAAGGGCCCTTGCTGGCAAAGCGTTTCGGCAAGGCTTCTTCTGGCCCACCGCCCTCCAGGATGCGACGACACTAGTCACCAGGTGTGAAGCGTGTCAGTTCCATTCAAAGAAGCTTCATCAGCCAGCTCAAGCCCTTCAAACCATTCCTCTCTCCTGGCCTTTCTAGGTCTGGGGGCTTGACATACTGGGCCCTTTCCCCCGCGCTGTCGGGGGCTTTGAGTACTTGTACGTTGCAATCGACAAGTTCACAAAGTGGCCAGAAGTGGAAGCAGTGAGGAAGGTCACAGCACAGTCAGCCGTCAAGTTCTTCAAAGGACTGGTGTGCCGTTTTGGTGTACCCAATAGGGTTATCACCGACAACATCACGCAGATCACAAGCCACACCTTCATGCAATATATTCAAGACCTCGGCAGCAAGGTCTGTTTCGCTTCCGTTGCTCACCCACGAAGCAATGGTCAAGCTGAGAGGGCAAATGTTGAAGTACTGTGAGGCCTGAGGACAAAGACCTTTGACGGAATGCACAAGAGTGGAAGGCGCTGGATTGATGAATTGCTGGCGGTTCTTTGGTCAATCAGGACGACACCAAGTCGAGCCACTGGCCAGACACCCTTTGCCCTGGTATACGGGGCAGAAGCAGTTCTCCCCATGGAACTCATATACGGGTCACCTCGAGTACTCGCTTATGACGAACTTGAGCAAGAGAAATTGCGGCAAGATGACGCAACGCTCCTTGAGGAAGATCGTCTTCGGGCGGCTATGAGAGCAGCGCACTACCAGCAAGCCTTGCGCCGCTACCATAGCCGCAAGGTTCATGCCCAAAGCTTTGAGGAAGGCGACCTTGTTCTTCGGTCCGTTCAATCGGCCAAGAATTCCAACAAGTTGACGCCAAAGTGGGAAGACCCTTATCGGGTAATACGAGTCACCAGGCCCGGTGCAGTCCGCCTGGAGACCGAAGATGCCGTTCCGGTGAGTAACTCCTGGAACATTGAGCATCTTTGCAAGTTTTACCCGTGAGGCGCGGCTTGCTAGCCCCCCAGCAAGCCACCTTTTGTACGAGCCTTGCCGATGACGCATGTAACCCTTTGTACAAAGCCAGGCGCAGACCCTAAGCATAAATAAGTGAAGCGCTGGCGCCCTAAGTTATAGCATGCATGCTAGGTCGAGTCTCATCCTTGGTTAGGGTTGATAGTGCTTAGCGGCAACTAACCCCTAGCTTAGAGGTCGAGTGTGCGTCTCTTTGTCTTTCTTTTGTCTTCTTTGGTTCACAGGACACATAGATATCCGTGCCAAACCATTTGGGGAGGAAAAAAAAGAGGAACAGACCAGCATCTAGCCCCCGGCAAGCCAGTATTGCCGGGGGCTGCAAGAGCAAAGATTCACCCACGGTGAACCAGGGTTGCCGGGGACTGCAGCTTCAGATAAGTTCTTCATCCCTTATCATGCATTCCATTATGGACCGAGGTATGTGAAACCTCGTTTTCCCCTAAGCTACCATGCTCCCATAACTCTAGGCCCTAGGGCTTGTTCCTGGGGCCAAGTTTGGTCATAGTCGCGGCAGCGAAAGGATGAAACAAGGAGCCTGAACCCGCCTCATCCCTGCCTCCGCCAAAGGCGTGAGGAAGGTCGAGCGAAGTGGGGAGACGGCAAGGCCTATTGCCGGGCAAGGAAATGTTTATCTTGAAGATATCAAGGATTTACTCCATTTCGTGGGTTCCACCCGCAAACAAATGACCCGGCAAGCATCCCTTTTTCATTAAAAAAACATTCCACTCAGGTACAGTCCATAGGGAATGAAAAACATGAATGATGGGATTACAAGTTTTAAATTCAACAAAGGCCCGAAGGCTTACAAACTAAAAAGAGATAAGGTGCCCGTAATCCCTTTCTTGTCCCTCTCCTCAGGAGGCAGGTCAAGGAGGCGAAAAGGACAAAAGGAGCGCCTAGGCAAGCTACGGGTGGCAGAAGACACCAAGAGAACATCTTGGTGGCCGTCCAAAGGCTGGATGGTGATGGCGGCGCCGGAAGCAGAACTCGAAGACGAGGCGGCAGGACGTCAGCACGCGTCGAAGGCATCGGTGCCCGCGTACTCTGACTTGACGGCCTTGCCGCCTGCCCTCTTCCTCTTCCGCAGCCTCCCAATGCCAGCCGCCCAAGGAGACGACCCCGAGAAGTTCAGGGAGCCGGCGACACGGATGATGGGGTCACCGGTGCCGCACGGAGCGGCACCCGACACCTAGTCGGACCCGTCATCCTGCCGCCTACTACCCTAGTTGTCGCTGCCGCTGTCCTCCTCGTCACTCCCGCCCGAGGAGGAGTCTTCACTATCAGAAGAGCTCTCCACGCAGCACCTTGCACGGGTCTCAAAGAGCCCGAAGACTTGACGGAGAGAAGGCCACCCTCCATCAGCTTAAAATGGAGAGTGAGCCCCTCCGTCAAGCGGTGGATATGAGCAAATGTCTTCCATCCCCGATGAAGATACATCACGTGAGGGGCGGGGAAGTCGACGCGGACCCATGTGCCACTGATCCCGCAGCCCCTCATGTGCAGCCGCAACGACTCCGGCGGATCCAGCTCCATCTCCCGCGCAAATGGAGTTGGGAGACGAAGGCGACGGCGCGGCGGCCGGCGCAGCCTGACGAAGAACTCACAAGGGTCATCCCCAACATGGCCCTCCATTGGAGGAGGAGCTGCTGGCAGAGGCGAGGCCGGCGCGCCACCCCGTCCTACTCTTCCCCGAGCGCCCCGGCCTCGCCCACGGCCTCGCCCCCTCCCCCTTCCCCTCGCGGCTGGCTCTGCCACCGCAGGCACGGGAGAAGGAGGGACGCGTTGTCGAGTGGTGACCCTCGCCGCCACTGTTGAAGGACCGGGATTCCCTCTCTCCATGACGGATGGAAGGGAGGAGCACAAGCTGAAGGAAGAAGAAGATGAAATAATGCGGGACGCCATCCCCCCTCCCGCTCTTTATAAAGGATCGGGGTTGGGGCTCGGCCGCCCCGCTCAGCCAATCAAGATACGGAAGGCGCAGGGAGCCAGGACCGACCCACCGCCCCAACCAGCGACGGCCCGGTTTCCCGCCTCCACCGTTTGCCACCCCAGGCACATGGGAGACACGTGCCAGACGTGCAGAATCGAGGGGACGGGTGATACGACCACTCCCCACCCCGTGATCGTGGGGAGTGGACGCCTTGAAGATCGTGCCTCAGCCCCATTCAGTAAATGGGCCGCGCCTCCACGCCTCCCTCCGTTTATGGGGAAGGCGTGAACTGCCCCTTTACTACGATGTGACGCATGCCTGCGGGAACCAACCCCACGCATGCCGCCCATGTCACACGCGCCTCCCCATGCCGTGCCACACATGGGAATCGTGGGAAGCGCAGCGCGCGAAGAATCTTACCGCGGTAAAAACCGCCCCGCCTACCCGCGCACCGTTTTTGGGCCTAGCCCAACAACGCGTTGCGCTTATGTGTGGCCCAGGCCTGGTGGCTCCTGTCGGTGTACAAAAAGAGGGGTACACTTTTTGTACCCATATAACTGTGCACGTGCAGTCTGAGCCGCGGATACCACCACACCAAGCAAGGCAAGGGAGGTGAGCCAGGGTAAGACCGAAGCTCAAGAGAACTAGAACGACGCCAAGGCCAAGACCACGAAGACCAAAGGGGACGAAGCGGACTCCCCCGGCAAGATCCTTGCCGGGAGACAGTTCTAGCTGCCCCGGCAAGACCCTTGCCGCGATGACTCGTCCCGCGCCTACGGAGCAAATCACCCTTGAGTCCACTGCCCCCAAAGGGCAAGGATTCGGGAGACATCCCCGTGGCGGCATGCAGATCTTTGTGAAGACATTCAAGATTAGATACGCACTAAGGAGACGACAACCCTTTGGCGGGATCCCAGCCAAGGAAGACCACAAGGCCCCCGGCAAATGCCTTGCCGGGGATGATAGCAGGCGCCTCGGCAAGACCCTTGCCGGGGCCCCGGCAAGGCCCTTGCCCAGGGCACCCGTAGGGCCACCATCAGGCCCACGCCGACTAAACCTCCACCACCGCATGCATGCAGCTGCCGACCCAACCAGCTGGGCAGGCACCCACGTGGCGGCATGCAGATCTTCGTGAAGACCCACCACTGCGCCACCTCAGCTGCCTGCCTACCTACATGGCATCACAGGCGTCGCTGGCCAGGGTGCGTGTCGACACAAGAAGGAGCGACGACGGACGAGACAGGTTTCTCCCCCGTCCCCGATAAAGCAAGGACACCTAAGCAAGACGCATTAAATGCGCCTTGTCATGTGATGCGAGGGATAACCTCGCAACACTGTACCCTTTCTACCTCCTGTGTGCCACTGAGGCAACCCCTTTTTTCTATAAAAGGAGGCCCGAGGCGACCAGAGGAGGGATTCGGCTTTTTGGAGCTCCTCACGCCCCATAGCTAGCTCAAGAACACAGATATACAATCCACCAAAGCAGGAGTAGGGTTTTACGCATCCTCGCGGCCTGAACCTGGATAAACGAACCGTGTGCTATCTGTTTGATCTGCTCTTCTCACGACCCCGCGCCCCGCTAACCACAGTAGGGATTCTTGTGATCCCATAGGTGTCATTCCCACCGACATAGATCAAAAAGGCTGCTTGGCTTAAGACAAAGCATGTACATAGACAAAGTGTTGAAATGGTCACGAGCGAGGCCAAGAAAGGGTTCTTGATGGTCTCACATGGCATAAGGCAGAGTAAGACTCAGAATCCTTCGACCTTTGATGACTAATGCTGGATGAGTGGAATCCTGTATACCTTGATAGTCGAATCCATCATGTATGCCATGCTATGTACCCAACCTGATGTTTCCTATGTTCTAAGCCTTAGGAGCAAACACTAGGCCGACCCCAGTGAGAGTCACTCGACGACATTAAAGAATATTTTGAATCACCTAAAAAGGACTAAGGAAATATTTCTAGTTTATGGAGGTGATCTTGGCGTAAAGGGTTACACTAATGCCAGTTTCCAAACCAACTGGGATGATTGTCGATGGAAATCTAGATACATGTTCATTATGAACGGAGGAGCAGTGAGCTGGCAGAGTTCAAGGAAGATACGGTGGCCGACTCCACAATGAAAACCAAATACATTGTGGCTTCGGAAGTTGCAAAGAAAGGTGTTTGGATTTGAAAGTTCCTTGAGGAACTCGGTGTGTTCCTGGGCTCACAAACCCGCTGTACCTCTGTTGTGATAATAGTGGTGTCATCGCACAAGCCAAGGAGCCAAGACAATACCACAAAATCAAGCACATAGATCGACGTTTCACTTGATTTGGCATATTGTGAAGAAAGGTGATATAAGCGTATGCAAAATTCACATTGATGAAAGTGTTGCAGATCCATTGGCTAAGCCGCTTCCACAACCCAAGCATGACGGGAACATTAGATCCATGTCATTTGATGTTTGTTTGATTGACTCTAGTGCAAGTATGAGACTATTCAAGATATGCCCTAGAGGCATTCATGTATGCTGATATATCCTATGTGTTTATGAATCAATATAATCATTGGAAGATATCAATGACACATGTTGGCAAATACATGACTTGTCTATGAGATCATCCATTGTATGATACGTTCCTAGTAGTCCCTAAATGGTAAGTGATGTGTGGACTCACATCAAACTAGACCAGCATACAACAGAGTAGATGACTTACTCTCACTAGCCTTGTAGCATTGTATGCTAACTAGATAGCAATGGACTTGATCAGATCTGAGGTTGGCTACGGGAGACAGGGAGCCGGGATCAGATGGATGTCAGATCAGACAGACCCAACCATGAAACATAGTGACATGTCATCTATTAGTCTCTAATAGGATATCCATTCTATGTCATAGACCTAAGCTTGACACATGGACTTGGGATGGTAACCAAGCTTCTTAGGGCCAATCAAACACTACTCCGTGACATGGTAGTTATAAAGGCTAGTTTCATGCCGGCTCAAATCCATGCCGGTAGACATAGTCGAGCAAGAAGGGATTTGACCCTCCAACTTGAATAGATATACTCTGGGTCCCACGTGTGATCTGACTTGAATAAAGCATGGCCATGCGACAAGGATTATAAGATAAACTGGGCTTGGAAGTGGGTATTACAGGACGAAAAGGTGGCTAGGATGGAACAAAGATGATCGGATTACCTTGAGCCCGACAACACATATCATGAGGCAAAAGGAACACAAGTATGACACATTGTATAAGTTCGCCAAATCGGCTTCATGTTAACTTGGAGGTTGTCACATTTTGCTAGAAGTCTTTACCAACTGAGCAAGTCAAATGTGATCCGACCCTGCAACCAAGTTGACTTGAACGTAAGGGGGCTGACCGCTTAAGGGAACAAACCTATGAGGTTAGGTCCGACTTCACATGTCAGATATGATCAGACCTAAACATGGATCTGGACCGAATAGATGTTGTGCTTATAATCCTAGTGGGCCTCATGTGTTGAGCCCACACCAGACGCCTATATAAGTTGGGGGGGGGGGCTATCGATTGATGTGATGGATGAACTCAGATCATTGCACCGGCTATGGTTTTTGCATGTATTGCATCTTGCCACATCTACTTAGTTCAGTCGTGCGATCACACCTAGCAGTCCGCCGCCCGACATTTTCCCCATACGCGCGGATACCATTAGAAGCAGTAAACCTGCACCACTCCAATGAACCTATTCGAGGGAGATCAGCAACGAGGTGGAGACGACTCCGACGACACGCTGCTCTGACTCTATTTCTGCTGTGAGGACTAAGCGTCTAGTGGTAATCCCATGATATATCTCCTAAGCATGCTTCTGGGTGATCTGCACAATACGCTATTTTTGTTATGCAATAGTTGCACATCGTGTAGCCCAACACATACATTAGTATGTATAAGTTCCAACAAGTGTGGCTCCCTCTGACAATAACCTATGAAAGGTGTCTTAGTCATTTTCGTGTATAAACAAGACTCACATGTCTCGAATGATTGGAAAGCAAACGACTTTAAAAGTCCATCTGTATGAGGCTTCCTCATGCGTTTCTCATTGTATGACCCAAATAATAGTCCCACATATAGGTAGGATTCAAATCGTTAGGACAAAACTATTTAGCATAAACAGGACATGCACATCATCAAGATTTAAACTCAATAACCCATTCACAATGGGCTCATAAGCATGAAACATATTGTTCTTAGATATAGAGCAAACATTGTCCTCACTAAAGAATTTATGACCATATCTCAATAAACATGAATGATATGTAATGTTTTGACTTAAACTAGGAACATAATAATAGTTAAGTAATTGCAGAGTAGGTTAACCTCATAACCTTCTAGGTCTCTGAGTGTTGCTTGATGTGCATACGTGGCAATTAACAATTATACTTTTTTATGTTTTGATTTACATGTATTTGTACTTGATCCTGTACTACTACCTCCGTCCTAATTTATTAGCCCCCCCCCCCCTCATATTTAGGGTCATCTTTTGATCATGATTTTAACTAATAAAATATAAGTTATACTTAGGAAAAATAATATCATTAGAAACTATGTTCAAATACGAATTCAATGATATAATTTTTTGTGACATGCATTAACATTTTGTTCCTTAAATCTATAGTCAAAATTTTGCACAAAATACAAAGGGAGCAATAAACCAGGACGGAGGTAGTACTTTTTTTTTCTTGACAACTTTGATCCGTACATATATACTAGCAGACATGGAAATAAATTCTTGGATAGACTAGTCATCATAGAGGGAAATTATAAGTATGCATTCTAGGGTAGTAGCTAGAGTAGTGACGAGAGTAATTCACCTAGGAGCTCCGGAGGGTCAAATATCGATCTGACATACATCTAGGGCTTCTTTGGTTTGCAAGATCTGAGAACATATAAGATTTTTTCCGATAGGTTTGATTCAATGAGATTTTTCCTATGGTATGTAGTGCAAATAAATATTTAATTTCATGGATTGCAATCCTTCAGATCAAACAAACAACACAGTAAAAATTACAACGATACAACCCAACAAAAATCATTTGGAATTGCTTTTGGATCAAAGAGGCCCTTATTTCAGAAACCATGTGTGCGGTCGTTTCAATTGAATAAGGCCCCGACGGTCCTGGAATCACGCAAAACATGTTTATTACTCCACCTGTCTCAAAATAAATGTCTCAACTTTAGTACAATTTTACGGAGGAGTATTATGAAATTAAAAAATAAATTATCATTTTCTGAATAAAATCCACATTCATCGTTACTGAATAAATCGTTCTCTCGCGCAAAAAAAATGTTCATTTTTTTGCATGGTTTTTACCACTCGTACCACTACATGGGCCAGAACATGCAAACCCCGGGCTGGTGGGTATGACCGAAGAGGGCAAGCAACACAAGCATGCGGCCCATTCTGCCCTAGAAATATACACGAGGGACTTCACGCACATCGAACTGGCAACGGGCCCCACATCTGGGATCCGTCCTTTCTAAAAGACCAACGAGGACGGACGGTGCGTGTGATAAAAAATAAAGACGAGTGCGACCAGAGAGAGAAAGCCAGAGCTGGGAGAGAGAGAGAGAAAAAAAACAAGTGGTCATACTGCATGCACCCCATCATAAGGCCATCATGACTTCTTTTGTGTCAGCGTCAAAACAAAAGAGAAAAAGAGGAGAGAGAGAGAGACGTTGGGGGCGGTGGTAGCTAGCCTAGCTGCGCTGCGCTGTGCTGCTGCAGGGAAAGGGCGGGGGGCAGGTCGCCCGAGCTCAATCATAAAGCAATGGATTACAAAATCATGACCCCCTCTGGCCCTCTCTCTCTCTCTCTTCTCCTACGCTCTGTCTGTATTTATATCAGGGATGTTGCTCTTTTACTCCCTGCTGCCTCAAGTCAGTCGGTCACTCTGCGCTCCCCTCTCTCTCCGTCTCTCTCTACACGATGTTTCTGTCCGCCCCATCAATCTCCTCCCTCTCTCTCTCCTCGCTGCCTCTCGCAATCTCTCTGACAAAGAGAAGTCATAGTCGAGGAAAGCAGTAGAATACTCTGTGGGTGACTGACACCAACTTCAATGCCCTCTCCCTCTGTCATTCCTCCTCCCCTCTCTCTCTAACTCTGTGGCTTCCTTCAGGCCTGAGCCTTTGCCCGCCTTGGGCAACGTGTTTTCACTGTGTATGCCGGTGCTAAATCTATCTTCCTTGACCACCACCCCAGCCCCAGCTTAGACGCGGCCGTTCTCCGTTTAGTTAATTCGTCGTTAGAGCGTAGGTATAGGTGGTAGATTTTGTATTAGGTCTTTTCTGTTGACTTTTCCCCGTGTTATTAAATCGACGGGACGAATCTTTTGTTCTTTACGAAAAGGGCAAAAGTGTCGTGGTTTGGGGAATAATTAAACGGGATAGCTTTGGTCTCGCTTTATGTCAAGTTTTGACACACTGCCGTATCGTATCAATAATGCCGGTGATCTGGTGCTTGTGCTGCATGCACACCATGAGAAAGGCCAAAGTGCAACACTCACCGCATGCATGTGGCACAAAGTGTGCAAGCTTAGCTCTAGCTACACCTACGTATAGGCTCTGCCATAGCTAGCTACTAGCTAGATTAGCTTAGAGGACTCGGGTCTTCAGATAGGTCGGAAAGCCCGGCCATGTGCTGCAGCGCCACGTGGCGCCTTTGGATTGGCCGGCCGAGGGGCTAATCGTGTAGGAATGGGAGCGGGAAATGGGAATGAGACGATGATATTCTTTGCTTGTTGGCTTCCTCCTAGTCCTGCCCATCGGAAAGAGAAAAGGCTATGGAGCTGAAAAGACTGGTGGCGCCATGGCCATGGGGGAGTTAAATTCTTCCAACCTCCCCATCCATTCTTGCTTCTCCTTTACTGGCAAACATACATATGTCCATCGTCCCTGCATCATGCCTCACTGATCTGTAAACAGGGGGCTGGCCCCCGGCGCACAGTGCGTGCATGTGTACGTGTGTGCCTGCTTGATCCTTTGTGCCTGCATGCATGCATGTCTTCCTTCGGCGCCCATGATGCCAGGACCTCATGTCTTTAATTATCGAGGGCACTATTGCAGCGGTGAATGGTCGATGCTGATCCGGTCTCGCATGCCATGCAATGCTGCGACGGGACGTGCATGCGCCTGGATCTACTCTAATCTCTTTTGTCTGTGAATACCTGTCACTTCTGGGTTTCGACTGGTACTCACTACGTTTCTTTCTACCCTGCGTTGGCTGCGTATAAGAATTACAGCCGGCTGTACCATGTGTTTCAACACACTTTGTGATAGAAAAATATGAGCCACATATTAATAATGTAACATACTAGTATGGCTAACTATTATACAAATGAGCTGTTAGTTGGGTTTATGTGACGTGTCAACTTCGTATAGCCGGCTGTTGGCTATACTATTAACCATGCGCCCTAAGATTTGTCTGAAGTCAAAACTCCTAAAGTTTGACCAACTTTATAGTAAAAAGTATCAGCATCCACAATTCTAAAGTTATACAAAATGAAATTAGTTTCATGATGCATCAAATGATAACGATTTTGTATTATTAGTATTGATATTTTTTCTTAAAGGTGGTCTAATTTTAACTTTTCAATAATGAGAATATATTAATATCGTGAAGATATTAATTACATCCAACCTCTGCAACACCGCAATGACGTAAAGACATGGTCATTTTTTTATGACGTTTGACTTCCAAAAAATCTTATGTGTAGAACAAAAAGAAACCGATGGACTACTGTCACATGTACCGATTTCCTATCTCTCTCTCCTCTTCTTCCCCGGGAAGAGAAGTGCAACCCCATACAATTAATCAGTCGGTTTAAACTAGATAGATATGTGATATGAATGAGCACACCTATAGAGCTCAAGCGTCTGAAATTTTTGTTTGTGTTAGTCGATTTTGCATCTCCTTCTCTTCTTCCTCCTTTAGCTCCGCATCACTGTTCATCTTCATCATCTCGAAAACAAGATCTATCCTCTTCCTTTGCCTCACCTTTGTTGAGTTCCCGTCTGAGCCCCCACGGGCGACGCCAGGGTGTCCCCGTCTCCGGCTTGGCTCCATCTAATCCGAGTGGAGGTCAGAGCTAAAAGGCACCCTACTTGAACTTGTTAAACTCTGACTCACTCCCACCGTCGACGTTGTGGCTAGCCGTGTCATCGCCTTCTCCCGTTTGTCGACAACTCACCCTCGTCGGGGACTCAGCGACCGACCACGGGGTCATGCCTGGGCTAGGAGCTCCACACGCTGACGACACGAATACATTTTAGCCAACTAATAATTACCAAAACCAAATATAAATTCATTTTTAAAAGCTCGTCATAGCTTAGAAATAAACATATTCATCTTAAAAAAAGAAAAGGAAAAATAAAAATACTCTGGAAAAGCTATATATTAAAGAATTTTATGAACTTAAATGCTTAGAAATAATCAAGAATGAACCTTAGATTGATAGAATAAAACCTATTCTAACTTGTAGTTCTTATTTTATCATTGTAAGATTTTTAGTTAATTTATCATATATTCCAGATATTCTTAAATTTCTGGTTTTATCTTTTTCCAAGTATCCCTAATATTTTAATCAGCTATATTTAGTGTTTAGATGACTCGCTGTCCAAAGTTCTGCAAAATATTTATTTCTTCCCCCTTTTCTCGATTGTTTTAAAGAAAAATAGTGGTTGGATTGCCATGCATGTGCGCAAAGCTGCCACCACATCTTGAAAGCTGCTATCGGTATGCCCTGGGCACCAAACCTAATCTGATGATTTTCATATATATTGAGAGAGGCCAAGAAGGCAACCCTATTGTAACCGAGGAACCAAAGTTATTTTGTACTCCTAAGCTCATATGCTTCCATAAACAGTAAACCGAATAAATAAAATAAAATGAAAGCATATATCTGAAATTTTTGACACTGAAAATGCTCAAGTGTGCTTGTTGCGTGCAAAATTTCATGGATAAATGACATCAAAGGAACTCTGTGGGTGAAATGACGAAATTCGGCACCCACCTAGAACACTAGAGCATCTTTGATCCAAAAGTTTTCAGATTTGTTTTATTTCCGTTGTTAGTCCCCCATCTTTAATTTACTGTTCACTAGCAAGATGCACGTGCATTGCACGGAACATCAAGATGCATTTTTTTTATAAAACACCTGTTGTGATTGACCTATGCGAGAGTAATCCCATGTGTAAAATCTAATGATATCTTGAGAAAGATGAGAGATAAGGTGAGGAGAAGTGGGGCGTGATGGTGATTGCTGGTCGGACTGAGCGGAGGCATGGGGATGGACGACGCTGGTAGCGGCCACCATGCCAGATTGTTTCAGAAGCTTTCTTTTTTAATTACTCAACAATGAGGTTGTGAAAGATAAGGATGAACGAGAGAAGACCTTATATACAAATATAGAGAGAGGTGCGGGTATCTTTTTGTAAAATTGTCATAGTTTGCTTTCTATCTGTCAGATATAGATAGGACGGTCTATGTTGGAAGATGGCAGGCATACCATCATCACGAACTCGGTTTTTTTTATAAGAGTAGAGATGTGAGGGCATATGAGCTTTTGTAACATCCCAAATTTTCAATTTGGAATGTTATATATTAGATCATCATGCATATCATATTTTCTTGCATTTTTGCCCGATCATAGAAATTTCACGCAACTCAAGGACCCACGGAGAGAGTTGGAGATTTCGTTATTTTCATATTTGAGAGTTTTCTCGAATTTGAAAAGAGGATCATTTGATTTATTTATTTTATCTTCAATTATTTTTCCGATGTCAAAACATATGAGAGAGGGAATAATATGACTTTCCCAAATTTAGGAAAAATGAAGATTTAATAAATAGATCAATTTTGGTTTTGCCGGAGTTTGGTTTGCTTTTTATTTGGATAGGGAAAAATGCGCGTTTTTGAAAATTGCATTTTAGGTCCGGAGTAAAGTTCATTTTGTTCGGCTCATTTTTAGGAGTCGGGGAAAATTTACTTTAGAATTTTTGGAGCCCATTTAGATTTTCTTTTCTGTGTTTTTCTGCGCACGAAACCGTTTAAAAAAAATCTGCAGCGCCTTGGGCCAAGGCCCAGCCAGCAGGCCGGCCGGCCACACCAGCTCCCTGTGCGCGCGTGCGCCAGGCGCCAGCCAGGCCGCCGCCTCGCCTCTTGCTCTAGCCGAATCCTTTTAGGATGCTAGGCTAGTCTCTTTCCTTTGTTCCGTTTTCTTTTTCATATAGGATTCCTTTTCCTACTCTATTTCTTGTCCCCTACCCCAAGTAATCCCTCCCCTCCCCAATATAAATACCCCAACACCCCCCTCTAAACCCATCAAATCAAACCCCAAGCCCCAAGCCCCAAGCCCCAAGCTCTCCACCGCACCCCACACCCGCGCCGCCGCCTTGTGCCCTAGCGCCACGCCACCCCACACCCGCGCCGCCGCCCCTTGCCCACACCCGCCGCCGCCGCACCTTGCCCACACCCGCCGCCGCCGCACCTTGCCCACGCCGCCGCCTCCCAACGCCGCCGCCGGAGCCCCTCGCCGGAGACCTCGCCGGAGGTAGCCCCGCACCGCATCTCTTCTTTTCCTCGGATCGTTTTCTTCTAATCGTTCCGATTCTTTTCTTCTCTAAACCGTTCCGGTTTTCTAGATCGGTTTTTCGTTCTGTTTTCTTCTCCGAAACCCTAGATCGGATTCGTTTTCTTTTCCGATTTAGTTGCCTTTGGACCGTTCGCCGGACCGTTCGTCCTAACGAACGTGATCACCGGATTCTTCTAGGTTAACGAACGTCCGTTCGTTTAACCGTTCTTCTTTTCTTCTCGTCGGATTTATTCCGCGATCGTGATCTCAGATCCGATCTTCGTTCTATTCTTTCTTCTCGCTCGTTTATCGGAATCAGGTGATTCAAGCGCCTGGAGTTTCATTTCGAAACCGCCGTTCCGTCTAATCAACTTAAACAAGTTTTTGCCCCGGTAAAATTTGACCTAGTTTCAACTTGCTAGAACCGAGTTGTTTTCTTCCGTCATTTGTTTTCCGTTTCTTTGTTCGGTTCGTTCTTTCTTTGCAACCGGAGTTCTTAAGTTGAACCTTCTGGTTCGTTCTCTTGTTCGAGTTTTACCTGTGCATTAGATGAGTTCTTATTGTGTCCTTGTTGTTTGTCTGCGATAGATTACCCAGATTGCGCCGCCTGTTACTTCGAATCCCTAGGTCTCGCGAATCATCAGCAAGGCAAGTAACACTTTGATCATACCTTTTCTACAACCCAGTTTTATTGCATTAGATCAATCCTCTCACATTGCATGATTAGGATCTAATTAAACTGTGGGATGGGAAGTAGATGAGGTAGTACCTATTACCTGTATTATTATGAAACCTTTGGGAGTTACTTCTACGTTTGCTTATTATGCCATGCTATGCTAGTAGACGTGGATTGGGTGAGTGATATCCATGACAGATGTGAGTTGATAATTTTAATGGTTTATCTAAGGTGGCAACTTAAACACACATCTGGGTGGATTGAGGCACCTGATGTCTATCAGGACTTGCCTGTTTTTTTTGGACCGCCACCCAGGCTCAAAGGGATCATAAGATAATTCATGCTAGAAACTTTCGTGTGCAGCCACATGCTACTATGGGCTCTGGCATAGTTGACTAAGTTGTGCGAACTCTTACGGGGTGGACTAGCAGATGTAGGGGTTGTAGGTGGTACGGTCTACCCCACATGTAAGGTGCTAGCGCTTCTGAAAGACTATGTCTCGGTCATCCGTTTCTCAAACACCGTGTAGTGCGAGAAAACAAACAGAGGCGATCGAGTCATGTGGGGAAAAGTGCGCAAACCTCTGCAGAGTGTATAAACTAATCATGATTAGCCGTGTCCCCGGTTATGGACAACTTGAGTATCTAGTACTTGAATATCTTTGTGAATCTCAACATGTTACTCTAATTAATGTTGTTGGGTTTTAATTATTTAATTGGGATTGAGAATGCTGTCAACCATTCTCAATGTTTCACAACTACCATGATAGTTAAATAAATTTATTCCTTTGCAGTAGGGAAAAACTGGCTTTACGCAAAAACTGTAACCATAGAGCTTTCCACCAGCCATATATGCATATAGTATAGCTGTTTCATTCCATTACTCTTTATGTGTTACTTTGCCAGCATATTCCATGTGCTGACCCGTTTTCGGGCTGCAACTTCTCATGTTGCAGACTTTTCAGACGATGAGTAAAGTGCTTTTAGGTCGTGGTTCTATACTCAGTGATGCCGTTGGAGTTGATGGACCCATTTATCTTCCAAGTCTTCCGCTGTTATCGACACTAGTTGGCCTTAAGCCATTTTTATTGTAATAAGTTCTCTTTGAGACAATGCTGCAATAAGTGTGTGATTGCCACTCTGCTATAAATCCTTCGATGTACTATGTGGTGTCAGCATTACTGATCCAGGGATGACACCTGAGCACAGAGCACTTGATCCATTCGGGTCGGGTCGCTACAGAGAATGGTATCAGAGCACACCCTGACTGTAGGACACGACCACTAAGTTAAAGCCATAGACCATCACTCTCTTCTCATTTTCTAACTCCTCATCTTTTCTACCCTTTTAGGATGACGAACGTGAAGATTAAGTACGCTCAACCGGATGAAGGCACACCTTTTGGATTTCACTTGAAGGAAGTCACCAAGTACCTGAACATTGGATTACCAAGCTTCACGGGAACCTTCAACACCACTCTACCTGAAGAGGAGCGCTGGAAGATTCAAGCTCACGTTCCGGGAAGAACATTCGCGCCAATCGAAACCCATAGATAGTGTTTTCAATGCACCAACCTGGAGTCTGGGAAGGAGCATGGCAGCTCATATCACCATAGGACGCATTGGAGAAGTTTATCAAGAAGACCTCAAGGACACTACCTACCAGATTTGCGGACGCCGAGATGAACAATGGGAGTTAGTCAGCACCAAGAAGGATAGATCCATTGCATCTTTCATCCAGGAGTTAAACCAGCACATTCGACGTCACGAGAACCAGATGTGCAATGATATGATAGAATTGAAGAATGCGAAGGCAAGGATCATCGAGCTAGAAGGAGAACTGAAGTCTACACGCAAGGACTACATGGACGAGATCGTAGCTCTAGCGAGACACAATGGCGATCTTAAGCAGGAGATTGAAGAACTCAAGAGGAAGTTAGCATCCAAGGAGGAGGACAAGTACGTCGCATGTCCGGACAACTACATCATCATCGACGACACCGATTCGGATCCAAGTGAACCCGACTTTGAAGATGAAGCTGGAGCAGATATCATGGAGTCTTCCACCGGTTCAAATTTCTAGATGACCACCAGATAGTAGTAGAATTCCCCCATGTAAACATTATAGTTTGAGCACTTTTGCGATAGTTAGATCGTCTGTAAGCCCTTCTTTGATTGATTGAAGTGATTTTGTGTGAATTTTCTCATGTGCATTGGGGTAGTGTTTTCCCTTTAGACCTCACTCTATTCTCAATTCTCGTCTTTTCTAAACCCTCAGATGCCTCCGAGACGTGACAATGGATTTCCACCGTAGCTCACTCAGTTGATCCAACAGCAGAATCAATTGATGCAGATGTTAGTCCAGAACCAGCAGAACAATAACAACAACCCACCCCCACCACCACCTGTTGACCACTTAGCCCGTTTCCTTAGGCTAAATCCGCCAGTGTTTTCCAGTAGCACCGAGCCAATAGTAGCAGACGACTGGCTCCGCAAGATAGGAAGGGAGTTGACCACTGCAGGATGTACGGATGGTGAGAAAGTGAAGTTTGCCGCACACCAGCTTGACGGACCCGCGGCAGCATGGTGGGAGACAGCCACTTACCCAGTTGACACTATCACATGGGATCAGTTTCAGCAAGCTTTCCGCACTGCCCATGTTTCAGTAGGAGCTATGGTCATAAAGAAGCGTGAGTTTCGCAACTTACGCCAAGGAGGAAGGACAGTTGGCCAGTACGTTGATGACTTCAGCAAGTTAGCACGTTATGCCCCAGATGACGTTGCTACGGATGCAGCTAAGCAGGAGAAGTTTCTGGAAGGACTGAATGATGAACTAAGCATGCAGTTGATGGTAGCGAGTTTCAACAACTACCAGGAGTTGGTAGATCGTGCCATCATGATTGAAGGAAAGCAACAGCAGATTGAGAACCGTAAGAGGAAGTATGGACAGGGGAAGTATAACTCTGGAGCCCAGCAGAAGCCCCGTTTTACCCCTAAACCGGGATTTTAGTTTCAGCATACCCATGGAGGAGGTAGTTCGCACAACCATAATGGCCACAAGAATGGAGGAAGCAACGGCCAGAACCGGACCACCCCATCGACCCCAACCAAGAGAGACCTGAGTCAAGTCACCTGTTTCAAGTGTTCCAAGACCGGACATTATGCAAATGAATGTCCTGAAGGCCAGAATGGAAATGGCAATGGAAGCTCTGGGAAGAAGCCGAACCCTTTCAATAGGGGACAAGTGAACCACGTTAATGTGGAGGAGGTTGAAGATCAACCCGATGCAGTAATCGGTAAGTTTTTGGTTAAGTCATTTACTGCACTCGTTCTTTTTGATACTGGTGCATCGCATTCATACATATCAAGGGGATTTGTGGAAAAGTATAGCATGCCCACTAGGACTCTTAAAACACCTATGCTAGTAAGCTCACCAGGAGCAGAGTACATGGCCAGACAAGGATGTTTCCAAGTGCCATTAAGTATAGGAAGGCATGTTTTCCCAACAGATTTAATTATTCTGGAATCCCAAGGTCTGGATGTGATTCTTGGTATGGATTGGCTGTCGATGTATGGAGGAAACATCGATTGCGCCAGTAAGACAATTTTGCTTACCACACCAGAAGGAAGAAGGATCAAGTATGTATCCCGGCATGTGCCAAACAAGACACAAGTAAATTCCTTATCAGGAGTTGTGCAGGAGGGAGTACCAGTGGTAAAGGATTTTCCTGATGTATTTCCTGAGGAATTACCAGGCATGCCACCGGATAGAGACATTGAGTTTTTGATTGAGTTATTGCCAGGTACAGGCCCAATATCGAAGCGACCGTACCGGATGCCAGCAAAGGATTTGGTGGAAATTAAGAATCAGATTAAGGAGTTATTGGATAAAGGTTACATTCGCCCAAGTTCTTCGCCTTGGGGATCACCCGTACTTCTAGTGGAAAAGAAGGATGGATCATTAAGGATGGTTGTTGATTATCGGGGATTGAATGAAGTAACCATCAAGAACAAGTACCCACTGCCAATGATCAACGATCTGTTTGATCGATTGCAAGGAGCTAAAGTGTTTTCCAAGATCATTTGCGATCAGGGTACCATCAGTTGAAGATTCGAGAGCAGAACATACCTAAGGCAGCATTCACCACAAGATATGGACTGTATGAGTATACCGTTATGTCATTTGGATTGACTAACGCACCTGCTTATTTCATGAACCTGATGAACAAAGTATTTATGGAGTTTTTGGATAAGTTCGTCGTAGTGTTCATTGATGACATCCTGGTTTATTCAAAGAATGAAGAGGAGCATAAGGAACATTTGCGTTTGGTTTTGGAGAAACTAAGGGAACATCAGTTATATGCCAAATTCAGCAAATGCGAGTTTTGGTTGAAGGAAGTTGGATTCCTCGGACACGTTATATCCGGAGAGGGTATAGCAGTTGACCCCACTAAGGTTGAGACAGTAACCGAATGGGAATCACCAACGACAGTTGGAGAGATCCGGAGTTTTCTTGGACTCGTAGGATACTACCGGAGATTCATTGAGAATTTCTCAAAGATTGCAAAGCCTATGACTGAATTGTTGAAGAAGGATACTAAGTTCAAATGGACTGAGGAGTGTGAGGCTAGTTTCCAGGAGTTGAAGAAACGTTTGGTTACCTCACCAGTATTGATTTTGCCAGATCAGACCAAGGATTATGAGGTGTATTGTGACGCTTCACGTCGAGGACTTGGAGCAGTGCTTATGCAGGAAGGAAGAGTTGTTTCGTATGCTTCACGACAACTGAAGCCTCATGAGTTGAATTATGCCACGCATGATTTGGAGTTAGCAGCCGTAGTGCATGCATTGAAGACGTGGAGACATTTCCTCATTGGAAATCATTGTGAGGTGTACAAGGATCACAAGAGTTTGAAGTACATTTTCACGCAGAAGGAGTTGAACCTCAGACAAAGGAGATGGTTGGAGCTCATCAAGGATTATGACATGAGATTGCATTACCATCCCGGAAAAGCTAATGTGGTAGCTGACGCATTGAGCCGTAAGAGCCATGTCAACACCCTAGTGACGGGAGAAGTACCAAAGGAGTTAGCAGAAAACCTTCGTGAGCTATGTTTGGAAATAGTTCCGAGAGGCTATGTAGCAGCATTGGAGATTCAGTCAACATTGATGGATAAGATCAGAGAAGCTCAGAAATCTGACAAGGAGATTGCTGCTATAAAAGAGAAATTGAGCGAAGGAAAAGCAAAGGGATTTCGTGAGGGTGAGCACGATACCCTATGGTTTGAAGACCGTGTTTATGTGCCAAATGACCCGGAGATCAGGAAGTTGATTTTGCAAGAGGCACATGATTCACCGTATTCGATTCACCCAGGGAATACCAAGATGTATTTGGATTTAAAGGAAACATTCTGGTGGACCGGAATGAAGAAGGATATTGCAGCATATGTAGCAGTTTGTGACGTATGTCAGAGAGTAACGGCAGAGCATCAGAAGCCAGCAGGATTGTTACAACCATTGCCGATACCCGAATGGAAGTGGGATAAGATAGGCATGGATTTTATCACAGGACTACCCAGGACAAAATCAGGCTATGATTCGATATGGGTAGTAGTTGGTCGTTTGACGAAGGTAGCACATTTTATTCCAGTTAAGACCACTTACACCAGTGCTAAGTTGGCAAAGATATACATGAATAGGATCATTTGTTTGCATGGAGTTCCGAGGAGTATCGTATCAGATGGAGGAACCCAATTTACCTCAAAGTTTTGGAATCAGTTGCATGAAACTTTAGGAACCAGACTAGAGTTCAGCACAGCTTTTCATCCGCAGACAGATGGACAGACCAAGAGGGTCAATCAGATTTTGGAAGATATGCTGAGAGCTTGTGCACTAGATTATGGATCTAGTTGGGATGATAACTTGCCGTATGCGGAGTTTTCCTACAACAATAGTTACCAAACCAGTTTGAAGATGGCACCTTTCGAAGCTTTGTACGGAAGGAGGTGCAGGACACCGTTGTCATGGGACGAAGTCGGAGACCGTCAATTCTTTGGACCAGATTTGATTAAGGAGTCTGAACGGAAAATTAAGTTGATTCGCGATAGGCTCAAGGTAGCCCAGTCCAGGCAGAAGAGCTATGCAGATTCTAAACGCAAGGAGACAGTTTACGAAACTGGAGACAGAGTTTATCTCCGAGTATCCCCACTTCGAGGAGTTCAACGCTTTGGAGTTAAGGGAAAATTAGCACCGCGTTTCGTTGGACCATATAAGATCTTGCAACGTATGGGAGAAGTCGCTTATAAGTTGGAATTACCAAAGGGACTGTCAGGAGTTCATGACGTATTCTATGTTTCTCAGCTGAAAAAATGTCACGCCAAGATGGCGGAGGTACCGCTAAGAGATACCGTACCACTCGAAGCGATTCAGTTGAAGGACGACTTAACGTATGAGGAGAAGCCAGTCAAGATTCTCGATTATGCCAGCAGAGTTACCCGCAGCAAGGTTATCAAGTTTTGCAAAGTTCAGTGGAACCACCACTCAGAGGATGAAGCCACCTGGGAGAGAGAGAGGAAGATTTGCTCAAGGACCACCCTCACCTATTTTCTAGCCAACCCGAATCTCGAGGGCGAGATTCATCTTAAGGGGGGTAGGTTTGTAACATCCCAAATTTTCAATTTGGAATGTTATACATTAGATCATCATGCATATCATATTTTCTTCCATTTTTGCCCGATCCTAGAATCACGCAACTCAAGGACCCACGGAGAGAGTTGGAGATTTCGTTATTTTCATATTTGAGAGTTTTCTCGAATTTGAAAAGAGGATCATTTGATTTATTTATTTTATCTTCAATTATTTTTCCGATGTCAAAACATATGAGAGAGGGAATAATATGACTTTCCCAAATTTAGGAAAAATGAAGATTTAATAAATAGATCAATTTTGGTTTTGCCGGAGTTTGGTTTGCTTTTTATTTGGATAGGGAAAAATGCGCGTTTTTGAAAATTGCATTTTAGGTCCGGAGTAAAGTTCATTTTGTTCGACTCATTTTTAGGAGTCGGGGAAAATTTACTTTAGAATTTTTGAAGCCCGTTTAGATTTTCTTTTTTGTGTTTTTCTGCGCGCGAAACCGTTTAAAAAAAATCTGCAGCGCCTTGGGCCAAGGCCCAGCCAGCAGGCCGGCCGGCCACCCCAGCTCCCTGTGCGCGCGTGCGCCAGGCGCCAGCCAGGCCGCCGCCTCGCCTCTTGCTCTAGCCGAATCCTTTTAGGATTCTAGGCTAGTCTCTTTCCTTTGTTCCGTTTTCTTTTCATCTAGGATTCCTTTTCCTACTCTATTTCTTGTCCCCTACCCCAAGTAATCCCTCCCCTCCCCAATATAAATACCCCAACACCCCCCCTCTAAACCCATCAAATCAAACCCCAAGCCCCAAGCCCCAAGCCCTCCACCGCACCCCACACCTGCGCCGCCGCCTTGTGCCCTAGCGCCGCGCCACCCCACACCCGCGCCGCCGCCCCTTGCCCACACCCGCCGCCGCCGCACCTTGCCCACACCCGCCGCCGCCGCACCTTGCCCATGCCGCCGCCTCCCAATGCCGCCGCCGGAGCCCCTCGCCGGAGACCTCGCCGGAGGTAGCCCCGCGCCGCATCTCTTCTTTTCCTCGGATCGTTTTCTTCTAATCGTTCCGATTCTTTTCTTCTCTAAACCGTTACGGTTTTCTAGATCGGTTTTTCGTTCTGTTTTCTTCTCCGAAACCCTAGATCGGATTCGTTTTCTTTTCCGATTTAGTTGCCTTTGGACCATTCGCCGGACTGTTCGTCCTAACGAACGTGATCACCGGATTCTTCTAGGTTAACGAACGTCCGTTCGTTTAACCATTCTTCTTTTCTTCTCGTCGGATTTATTCCGCGATCGTGATCTCAGATCCGATCTTCGTTCTAGTCTTTCTTCTCGCTCGTTTATCGGAATCAAGTGATTCAAGTGCCTGGAGTTTCGTTTTGAAACCGTCGTTCCGTCTAATCAACTTAAATTTTTACCCCGGTAAAATTTGACCTAGTTTCAACTTGCTAGAACCGAGTTGTTTTCTTCCGCCGTTTGTTTTCCGTTTCTTTGTTCGGTTCGTTCTTTCTTTGCAACCAGAGTTCCTAAGTTGAACCTTCTGGTTCGTTCTCTTGTTCGAGTTTTACCTGTGCATTAGATGAGTTCTTATTGTGTGCTTGTTGTTTGTCTGCGATAGATTACCCGGATTGCGCCGCCTGTTACTTCGAATCCCTAGGTCTCGCGAATCATTAGCAAGGCAAGTAACACTTTGATCATACCTTTTCTACAACCCAGTTTTATTGCATTAGATCAATCCTCTCACATTGCATGATTAGGATCTAATTAAACTGTGGGATGGGAAGTAGATGAGGTAGTACCTATTACCTGTATTATTATGAAACCTTTGGGAGTTACTTCTACGTTTGCTTATTATGCCATGCTATGCTAGTAGACGTGGATTGGGTGAGTGATATCCATGACAAATGTGAGTTGATAATTTTAATGGTTTATCTAAGGTGGCAACTTAAACACACATCTGGGTGGATTGAGGCACCTGATGTCTTTCAGGACTTGCCTGTTTTTTTTGGACCGCCACCCAGGCTCAAAGGGATCATAAGATAATTCATGCTAGAAACTTCCGTGTGCAGCCACATGCTACTATGGGCTCTGGCATAGTTGACTAAGTTGTGCGAACTCTTACGGGGTGGACTAGCAGATGTAGGGGTTGTAGGTGGTACGGTCTACCCCACATGTAAGGTGCTAGCGCTTCTGAAAGACTATGTCTCGGTCATCCGTTTCTCAAACACCGTGTAGTGCGAGAAAACAAACGGAGGCGATCGAGTCATGTGGGGAAAAGTGCGCAAACCTCTGCAGAGTGTATAAACTAATCATGATTAGCCGTGTTCCCGGTTATGGACAACTTGAGTATCTAGTACTTGAATATCTTTGTGAATCTCAACATGTTACTCTAATTAATATTGTTGGGTTTTAATTATTTAATTGGGATTGAGAATGCTGTCAACCATTCTCAATGTTTCACAACTACCATGATAGTTAAATAAATTTATTCCTTTGCAGTAGGGAAAAACTGGCTTTACACAAAAACTGTAACCATACAGCTTTCCACCAGCCATATATGCATATAGTATAGCTGTTTCATTCCATTACTTTCTATGTGTTATTTTGCCAGCATATTCCATGTGCTGACCCGTTTTCGGACTGCAACTTCTCATGTTGCAGACTTTTCAGACGACGAGTAAAGTGCTTTTAGGTCGTGGTTCTATACTCAGTGATGCCGTTGGAGTTGATGGACCCATTTATCTTCCAAGTCTTCCGCTGTTATCGACACTAGTTGGCCTTAAGCCATTTTTATTGTAATAAGTTTTCTTTGAGACAACGCTGTAATAAGTGTGTGATTGCCACTCTGCTATAAATCCTTCGATGTATTGAGTGGTATCAGCATTATTGATTCAGGGATGACACCTGAGCACAGAGCACTTGATCCATTCGGGTCGGGTCGCTACAGCTTTAGGTGCGGAAATGACGTGTCCCTACGTAAGACAGAAATCAGTCCTTACTTATATTAACTTCATGAGTGAAGAGATAGATAAGGTGGCGAAAAGCATGAAAGGACCAGAATGATATATTTTTCCTGCATGCAATGAGAACAATGATACGCCACCCGGCTAATTTATGGATTAGATATCCATGTTCTGCGTTCAATTATCCTTTCAATAGGCTGCTGTGACAGTGCATGCAGGCGATAAGAAAAGGTGAAATCGTAATATTTGGTACACGATGTACGGGACCGATCGAGAATAGTTGGTTCAGTGTTGTCCCGTCATATATGCCTACCTTAGCTACTAGTTAAGGGAACAATGACTTCTGCAAGGACTGTGCAATGCACAACAGAGGCATCAGGCGTGACGTGCACACCAGTATACTAGCAATGCCGCAATCACAGCGGTCAAGATCTTAAGTGACAAGGGCACCGGGTCTACTGCTTGGTTTAATTAAGTTACTATTTGCGCAAGTGAGTAAGCACAGTTTGGCCGGCCGTATTCGGTCGCACGGTATATTACTGTTCCGTGTGAAGAAAGTAGCAGTAAATGCAAACAAGAGCTGCATATGCAGTGCAAAGGGCAGATTGAAGGGCGCGCATCAGTGGGACACGGCCAAGACAAACGGGCTCTAGCACTAACAGTAAAGTTCGTTTCTGCTTCAATAATGCGAGCCCTAATAGTGGTAAGTGCCAACGCAAGAGGGAACTTCGCCAGTCTTGGCTTCTGTTCCGGTACTGTGCATGGAATCCAGGACGCACAGCTGCTCATCCATGGCTGAGCCTGGTGTATGCTTAAGAAATCGGTAAAAACACGCAATTGTTTTGGGAATGATCTCTACTGGAGTATATAACTTGTATATATATACACGGAACAAAAAGATTTTCACGTTAGATCTGTCAACTGTCACAGACTGACCAAAATAATGTAACCGAAGTTAGGTTGACGCCATGGCTTTGTCTAGGAGAGGCAGAGTGGAGGCCGGGGTTGTTTTCCTCCATTTTTCAAAAAGTGTAATTTATCTTGGTACTCAGGATTTGAGTATTGTTTATCTTCTTGGATTTGCCAAGGCGCCTCGGTCTCGGTCTCTGCATGCGTGAAGATTCCACAGAGGGGTTAATGGCGAAGGCATTCAATGCCCGGCCAACTGTTTGCGAGTTTCCAATGTCACTGTCCAACGGAGAGGGGGAGGGAATATGTCTTGACCCTCTACATTTGTGCTTCCGGCCAGCTAGTACATACTCCCTAGAGAGAGAGAGAGTAGTCATTAATCAGGAAAGATAAATGTGTCCTGACCTCAAATTGCTGCCCGTCCTACGCGTTCCCGAGAGAGGAAGAGGAGGAGGGCCCGGTGCCCTGTTGCCTGAGACTATCCTGGAGTAATATACTAATGTGGTGTTTGGTTCTCTAGTTCTAGAACTTTTTCTAGTCTCAACTAAAAAATCTATAGTCCCTAAAAAGTCTCTTCCTGTTTGTTTCCAAAGACTAAAAAGTCCCTAGTCCCTTTCTAAAGGTTATTAAATGACCATGTTGCCCCTAGTCTATAAAAAAATAACAATCAAACAACACCATGGGGTGGCGGGCCAATGGGTGCATGGAGGGGCATTGTTGAAAAAAGTCCCAAAAAGACTCTCCTTGAGAGTCTTCTTCATTTAGTCCCGAATGCCTAGTTTAGTCCCTAAAAAGTCCCTCCCGTTTGGTAAAAAAGTCTTAAGAGGGACTTTTTCTAGTCTCTACACAAAAAAGTCTCTGGAAACAAACACCCCCTAAGTGATAACATCATATTTATCTTGGCAAAATTAATAAAAAAAAGAGGCATGTGGTAATATAGCTAGTTACTGTAACATCACACTTATCAAAAAAACATGAGTCCACAACCTAACAAATAAAGTGATGCATGACACAACACATATGTTACTACTTACTACCCATTGTGAAGGTAGTAACATAGACTAGTAATATATGCATGTTACTCCCTTCGGTCCTTTTTACTCTGCACATTGGATTTGCCAAAAGTCAAACTTTACTAAGTTTGACCAAATTTATATTACAACTATTAACATCTATAATATCTAATAAATGTAATATGAAAATATATTCCAAGATGAATCTAATAATATTGGTGTTGTAATGTGAATGTCTATAATTTTTTATATAAATTTGGTCAAAGTTGGATGAGATTGACTTCAGACAAATCTAATATGCAGAGTAAAAAGACCGGAGAGAGTACTACTCTAAGTTACTCTTCATTATGACTAGTCTGAATCTACTGTGCGGACATATTACACGCATGATACAGTAAGAACGTTGTAGTATTCCAACGGCGTTTTCAAACGAACGCCTCCAAATGTCTTGGGAGCGGGGCGGCAGCATCTAGCCGGGCGCTGACCATTCAACCATGTCCCACATATTTTTCTTCCACATGTTTTTTTAATTGTTTAGTTTTTTTGTCAAGTTTTGTACAACAACATCAATTCAATCATACATTTAAATAGTTGCAAATAAATTTAACTAATAGCAAAAGCACGCTATGTTTTCCAATATGTTTTATACATCCATCGAACCAAAAGCAAAAGCACCGAATGTCCATATCAAATGCCTCAATTTTCGGTCTCTTTTCCCCTCATTTTTGCACAAAGTGTGCGTACATGCTACCATGCAATCCATGAACATACTTTGACGCATCTCGACCCAAGTCGTTCGTCTTCACACATTAGACCTTTTGCCCCTCACACACATGCTTGACTGCAAACTTCCTCTCCTCGAGCTCAATCTTCTTCTTTTGTATGTATTTTCACGAACACATTAGACCTCTTCACCTTCTTTTCCTCCTTGAGTTCATTGCGCTTGGCACATGCCTCTTCCTTCTTCGTCATGATATCCTTGAACTTCTTCGTCATCTTGGCCACCATCCATTCTCGCTTCTCCTTCTCAGTCTCTCATTTTCTTCCCCTCAACCTTATCACACGTGTGGTGGTGCAAGCCCTCCTCCAACTCCATTGCTTGGATCATCAACTTCATTCCCTTTAGCATTGGTGTTTGTCATCTTGACAGAATTGGCAATGTTGCTCCACTTACTTTGCCCATTAACCTTGCACCGACAGTGGAGCATCGTGAATAGCTTTCCTCGTTCTTGTGGTACAATGTGGCCTAGCTTGCAAAGCAATGCAAACATATGATCAACTAGTTGCAAGATAGAGAAAAACAATCAAATGACCAACACATAGAGCTATTGGAAGCAACCACTTACGAGCTCTTGGAGTGACATGCCACATGGCCACTCATTTTGCGTTTGTGCATAAGCACCAGAATACTTGTTGACGACCTCTTGAATGGTGTAGTATTGACAACTAAGCGATCTCGGATTGTGATCATGGATCACTTCCTTGTCGTAGGGTTGTAGTGACTTCGCTCATGAAACTAATCATGTACGCTTTGCCAAAATGCCAAGCCCTTTTGCTCGGTCCTGTGAAACAGGTCAAAACACATTTTCCCAACCATGACAAACGCAACAATTTGTCATTTTTGGTCGAGTACGCTAAACCCTTCTTCTTCTTTGCATCTGCATTGGACACCGATGGTTGTTGGGCATCCGTCAGTAGCTCTTTCTCTGGCTACGACGAGTAGTGATCATCCACTTGGCCGTCTTCGTGGTTGCCGCCATTGTGTGTCATGTTCATCATCGCCTCATCGCCGTCGAGATCGGGGGAGGCATTCCACAAAATAGTGACCACTGGCCATGAGACAAGGGCTCCTCGGGTAGATACCACGACTGGATGAACGTTGATGACTCAATCAACACATAGTCATTGTTTAGGTTGAGGGCGTATGGTGGAGGGCGACTAGAGGTGAAGGAGGTGGCTGAGTGTTGTGACAATTGCTGCAAATTGGGTTGACCTTACGGAGGAGCAGCGAAGTATTGCGGTGGCTTGAACTAGGTTGGCCAGGGTGGCGAATTCTGGAGTGGGACTGGCACAACGGGCCATTGTGGAGGATGAGATCGGGCTTGAGCGGCTACAACAACCCTCTTCTTCTTTTTTCCCTCTCCTTCACGCATTAGACTTGCTTGTTGATAGTCCCTGGATTCACCAATGCAGACGCGAGGCGGATAGGTGTTCGGTCTGGCGGGATGATAAACCAAGTGATGGGTTCCGATGTAGGAAGAGTGTAGGTTACAGTGCGTGAAGGGTGGGGCGGATTGTGAAAGTGCATGCGCGCCGACTGGTTTTTGATGGGTCCTAGGTGTAGGGCAGTGGCATGGTGGATGTCTAGGTTCCTCTAGAGCACTCCCCCTGTTGGGAAACATAGTAGAAAACAAAAAATGTCGTTCTATGAATAAACCCAAGATCACTATGAAGACACAAATAGGTTTGATCTAATATTTACCAATGAACGCAGTGAAGATTAGAGGTTGGTGAAATCGTTGATGCAGATTCCTGTAGGTAGGATTAAACCACCCAACTGTGGGAATTTTCTCCTCCTAATCTAGGATCAAAGTAATGATCCCTCTATCGGTATCCATGCATATAAGATCACCGATCCAGCAGGGCTTCGCCATCCAGAGTGAAGAACTACTGAAGCACTAGGTGTTGTGGTAGAGCAGCCTAACAACGGTGCACAATTTTTGAGACAGGGAGAGGTAGCCTTCAAGCAAAAAAGAGATACGTTTGGGGGCTACTTTAAGGGAAAGTGGAAATGAGCTTCTTTAAGGAGGGGTTCCCTTCTCTCCAGGGCTAGCACATCAAGGGTTGGGATCCCAAAAACCATAGCTGCCCCAACTTGCCGTAGAAGGCAAAGTGAGCGCCCCACTATTGGGCCCCATAGTCCCATGAGGCTGCCCCATTTGGGACTAGCCAATGGAGTAGCCCGTGGGGCCTTCCAGAATCTTCCAGAAGTTTATGGAATATTCCAGAACCTTACTAGACTTTATAGTGCTACTCCCTCCGTCTGGTGAAAAGTGTACATCTAGAAATTTTATGACAAATTACGGAGTGGAGTAAAAATTCATTGGGAAGATGCAAGCCACCATCTCTCTCCTCTTTAATCACCCAACCCCCAATGAGCTAAGTGCATGTAGAAATTAAGAAGACTATGTATAGAATGCTATTGGTATTGATTACTGTGATGAGAGAAAATACTTTAAAATGCATTGGGAAGATAGAAGTACACTTTTTATGGACAAATTTTAAACCCAAACGTACACTCTTCACCGGACGGAGGGAGTATATAGGTTCGCCGGGATGTTAGCGGTTTTCTGAAACTCTTTCGGCTTTCTTTAAAACACTTCCAGGTTTCTCTATGAAACATTTTCAATCTTTCAGTAAGATTTCCGGTTCAATTCTCCCAGGCTCCTAGCACATCCTAGTACTCAATAAATTGATGAACCTTAAGCATGTGACCCCGCAGGTTCGCTAATGTGTAGACATGACCCAGAGCACCTTCCAGTCAATAATCAATGGAGGGATCTAGGCATCCATATTTACTCCTACACATACTTGAATAATTATCGTGCGAAAGTTTAGTTCACGTACACAATTCCCTTTGCTTCGCGATATATAAAAAACCCAAGGCAAGACTTTCAATATCCATGTGAAGCAACAATCCGAACTATACCAAGCTATCCTTGCTACTAGTTTTATTCTCTTTCTCGTTTTTGCATTGCGGTATCCGTGTGAATATATGACACTGTGTCTGGCAAGATGATGATTGATACCAAAATACTGAGAGGCCCGAAAAGTATATCTCCATCATTAGAGGAGCCAGTCCTAATATGGAGCTATCAAGTCCCTAGGCCTACTTTTCTAATGCAGTCAAAAGTTGTTGTTACAATCATCATGTTGAGGGTAACGTTTGACAAACCCCAAAGTACACCGTTCAACATGAAGTTACTCGATACTCTCATGGTCAAAGAATGTTAACACCTGCAAGATTGTACTTATAACATTGTGATGATGTGATCTCAAAGTATATCATTTAGTTCGGTATATCTAGCGCCACTACTCCGCCAACAATGCTCCCATTCTTACAGATATCCTTGTTACTTTAACAATGCCTGATGATGAGGAAAACATGATCATCATAGCTAGCCTTAGAGGCAATACTAGGGAACTTCTTGGACTTTATGTTTCCGCATGTACAAATGGGTTTCCTTTGAATCTCATATCCAGGGACCATTGCAGTTATAGCCTAGAAATATAAAAATAATAAAAACTGTGGAAATGAATAATAGTTTACTATGGCCTCTAAGGCATATTTTCAATAGTTTCCCACTTTCACTAGAGTCAATAATCTAGTTACTGCAAGTGCACTTCACACTTGTGGTATGCTGGTGTAAAATATGCTTCGCTTGTAGTATAGACTTTGTCAACGGATCTGACATATGAATGTTCGTGTGTGATAACCCACAAGTGTATAGGGGATCATTTGTAGCCTTTCCGAAAAGTAAGAATGTCGAATCCAATGGGGAGCTAAAGTTATAATTTGTATTCTCTAAGGTTCTATCAACCACTGATACAACCCTATGCACACTAGGCGTTTGCTTTATCTAGAAACAAGAAATAAATCTACCACGCGGGTATGAAAAAATAGCTTTGCAAGACAATAAAGGATTTATAAATAAAATTTAGGTGATGTTTAAATGAAAGAACAATAAAGTAAAGCTTTGTCCCCAGGATTGGATATGAAACAATGGTGATAATCATCTGCAGTTTTTCAGGCGGGAGAGGCTTATGCTAATATGTAGTAAATTCCATTGACTATAAGTACTTATGATTGGAACAATTAGAAAGCATCCACAAATACTAACACATCCTTTAAGGTAAAACCCAACCGTAGCATTAAGATATATGGTCCCCTATAATCCTAGATGCAACAACTCACAAAGTGAGGTTTTAGTTTCAATCACCCTAACAACCCACCATAAGCAAATCAATCACATATTGCAACACCCTACAGTCTGAATCCCACACGTGTGCGAAAACGATGGGCACCATAGGACAACACCATAATAGTGTACAACTCAAATCAACCATAACATATTACAATTAACCGATAGGGCAAAAAGAAACTACATAATAGAGATACAACACATTATTGAATAATAATATATAGCATCAAACATCATGTTCAAGTAGGGATTACAGCGGGTTGAGGGAGAGTACTCTGCTGCATACAGAGGGAGAAAGATATTGATGACAACGACGAAGTTGATGGAGATGTTTGTCGTGACAAAGATGTTGGAAATATGCCCTAGAGGCAATGATAAAGTGGTTATTATTATATTTCCTTGTTCATGATAATCGTTTATTATCCATGCTTTAATTGTATTGTCCGGAAACTCAAATGCATGTGTGGATACATATACAACAACATGTCCCTAGTGAGCCTCTATCGGACTAGCTCATTGATCAAGGATGACTATGGTTTCCTAGCCATAGACATGAGTTGTCATTTGATAATGGGATCACATCATTAGGAGAATGATGTGATGGACAAGACCCAAGCTATGAACGTAGCATAATCGTGTCAAGTTTATTGCTATCGTTTTCTGCATGTCAAATATATGTTCCTATGACCATGTGATCATGCAACTCACTGACACCGGAGGAGTACCTTGTGTGTACCAAACATCGCAACGTAACTGGGTGACTATAAAGGTGCTCTATAGGTATGTCTGAGGGTTTGTTGAGTTGGCATGGATCAAGACTGGGATTTGTCACTCCGTATGATGGAGAGGTATCCTAGGGCCCACTCGGTAATACATCATCACAATGGGCTTACAAGCAATGTGACTAATGGGTTAGCCACGGAATATTGTATTACAGAACGAGTAAAGAGACTTGCCGGTAACGAGATTGAACTAGGTATGGTGATACCAACGATCGAATCTCGGGCAAGTAACATACCGATAAACAAAGGGAACTTCATACGGGATTATCTGAATCCTTGACATCAAGGTTTGGCTGATAAAGATCTTCATAGAATATGTAGGAACCAATATGGATATCCAGGTCCCGCTATTGGTTATTGGCCGTATATGTTTCTCGGTCATGTCTGTATAGTTCACGAACCCACAGGGTCTACACACTTAACCTTTGGTGGCGATATAAGTATAGTTCAGTTGTTATGGTGGTAACCGAAGGTTGTTCGGAGTCCCTGATGAGATCCTGAACATGATGAGGAACTCCAGAATGGTCTGTAGGTGAAGATTGATATATAGGATGAAGGGTATTGGAATCCATAAGTGTTTCGGGGCTGCCGGGTTATGCCCAGAAGAACAGAAAAGGGTTACGGGGGCCCCCCAACAAGTGTTGGGGTGCCTCATGGGCCAAGGGGAGGGAGCACACCTACCTACTAAGGGGCTGTGCACCCCCTCACCCCTTCGCATGATCACCAGAGGAGGCGGGGCGCCCCTAGGGCTGCCGCCACCTGGCTTGGGAGGCAAGCCACCCTAGGGTTTCCCTAGGGGTGCCCCCATCTGTGGTGGCCGCCGCCCCCTAGGGGAAACCTTAGGGCGCCCTCCTCCTCCCTTCCCCCTATATATAGAGGGGTTAGAGGGAGGGGAGCCACCCCCATCTATGCCACGGCGCAGCCCTCCCTCTCCCTCATAGTCCATATTCTCTCCGCACAACTTAGCGAAGCTCTGCCGAGATTTATCCACCACCACCGCCATCGTGTTGTCGTGCTGCTGAAGGACTCGCGCTACTACTTCACCATCGCTCGCTGGATCGAGGAGGTGAAGGTGTCATCAAGGTGTACATGTGTTGAACGCGGAGGTGCCGTCCATTCAGCACTTGGATCAGGAGTTCGCGGGACAGATCGTGATTGAATCGCGAAGACGTTCGACTACATCGGCTGCGTTTCTTAATGCTTCCGCTTAGCGATATACAAGGATATGTAGATGCAATCTCTCCTCTCATAGACGTTCATCTCCTAGATTGATCTTGGTGAGCATAGGAAATTTTTTGTTTCCCATGCAACGTTCCCCAAGAGTGGCATCATGAGCTAGGTCTTTGCGTAGATGACATCATGAGTAGAACACAAATGAGTTTGTGGGTGTTGATATTCAGATTGCTTCCTTCCTTGGTCTTTTTTTGATTCAGCGGTATTGTGGGATGAAGCGTCCGGGACCAACTTTACATGTCCACGTACATGAGATCGGTTCCATCGACTGACATGTAACTTGTTGCATAAAGATGGCTGGCGGGTGTATGTCTCTCCCACCTTAGTTGAATCGGATTCGACAACGGCGATCCTTGTATAAAGTTAAATAGCAACTTGCATATCACCGTTGTGGCTTTGCATAGGTAAGAATTGTTCTTGCCAGATACCCATAGCACCCACGTAAAACATGCAACAACAATTAGAGGATGTCTAACTTGTTTTGTAGGGTATGTTGTGATGTGATATGGCCAAAGACATGATGAGATGTATTTGATGTATGAGATGATCATGTTTTGTATAATTAATCACAACTTGCATGTCGATGAATATGGAAACCGGCAGGAGCCGTAGGGTTGTATTAATTATTGTATGACCTGCGTGTCAATCATTAGAGCCATGTAATGCTTTACTTTATCCCTAAATGGTAGAAATAGTTGTAGAAGCATGGACAACCCCGATGGAGACACGATGATGGAGATCATGATGATGCAGATAATGGTGTCATGCCGGTGATGATGGAGATCATGACGGTGCTTTGGAGATGGAGATCAAAAGCACAAGATGATGGCCATATCATGTCACTTATGATTTGCATGTGATGTTAATCCTTTTATGCATCTTATTTTGCTTAGGACGACGGCAACATTATAAGGTGATTCCTCACTAAATTTCAAGATAAAATTGTGTTCTCCCCAAGTGTGCACCATTGCGAAAGTTCGTCATTTCGAAGCACCACGTGATGATCAGGTGTGATATATAGACTCTACGTTCGCATACAACGAATGCAAGCCAGTTTTGCACATACAAAACAGTTGGGTTAAACTTGACAAGCCTAGCATGTACAGACATGGCCTCGGAACATAAGAGACCGAAAGGTCGAACACGAGTCATATAGTAGATATGATCAACATGGAGATGTTCACCATTGAAACCACCTCATCTCACGTGATGATCTCACTTGGGTTGGTGAATTTGGATCATGTTACACTCGGACGACCGGAGGGATGTCGATTTGAGTGGGAGTTCTTAAGTAATATGATTAATTGAACTCATTATCTGGAACAATAGTCTAAGTTATCTTTTCAAATTTATGTTGTAGATCAATGGCTTGCGCAGTAGCTCCCCTGAATTTCAATGCATTCATAGAGAAAGTTAAGCTGAAAGATGATGGAAGCATCTTTGTAGACTGGGCCCATAATATGAGGATTATCCTCACGACTGCCCAAAAGTATTATGTCCTTGATGCATCGCTTGGTGTGCCACCCCCTCCAGCGATTGTGGACGTTGTGAACGCATGGTAGTCGTGTGTTGATGACTACTCAACAGTTCAGTGCACCATGCTGTATGGCTTAGAACCGGGACTTCAAAGGCGTTTTGAATGTCATGGAGCATATGAGACATTCCAGGAGTTGAAATTTATCTTTGAGAAGAATGCCCAGATCGAGAGGTATGAGACCCCCGTTAAGTTCTATGCCTGCAAGATGGAGGAGAACGGGTCTGTCAGTGAGCACATACTCGGAATGTCTGGGTACTACAACCGCCTGGCTGAGTTGGGAGTTGAGCTCCCGCCAGAGGCTGTCACTAACAGAGTTTTTCAATCGCTACCACCTAGCTACAAGAGCTTTGTGTTGAACTATAACATGCAAGGGATGAACAAAGTCAGTCTCCAAGCTATTCGCGATGCTAAAAGTCACAGAGTTAGACATCCAGAAGGATCATCAAGTGTTTATGGTGAATAAAACCACTAGTTTCTAGAAAGGCAAGGGAAATAAGGGAAACTTCAAGAAAGGTGGCAAGACAGTTGCTCCTCCCATGAAGAAACCCAAGGCTGGACCCAAGCTAGAGACTGGGTGCTTCTATTCCAAGGGAACTGGCCACTAGAAGTGGAACTGCCCCAAGTATCTGGTCGACAAGAAGGGGGCCAATGTCAACAAAGGTATAAATGATATACATGTTATTGATGTGTACCTTACCAAATCTTGTTGTAGTGCCTAGGTATTTGATACCGGGTCGGTTGCTCACATTTGCAACTCAAAGCAGGAACTACAGAATAGACGAAGGCTGGCGAAGGACAAAGTGAAGATGCGCATGGGAAATGGTTCCAAGGTTGATGTGATCGCCGTTGGCACGCTCGCTCTTCGATTACCATCTGGATTAGTGGTGAACCTGAATATTTGTTATTTAGGGCCTCATTGAGCATGAACATTATATCTGGATCCTTTTTGATGCGAGACGGTTACTCATTTAAATCAAAGAATAATGGTTGTTCTATTTATATGGGTAATATCTTTTATGGTCATGCACCTATTGTGAGGGGTTTATTCTTATTGCATCTCAATAGTGATGATACACATACACATAATCATAACATTGATGGCAAAAGATGTAGAGTTAATAATGATAGTACCACTTTCTTGTGGCACTACCGCTTAGGTCATATTGGTGTAAAGAGCACGAAGAAACTCCATGCTGATGGAGTTTTAGAGTCACTTGATTTAGAATCACTTGACACATGCGAACTGTGCCTCATGGGAAAGATGACTAAGACCCCGTTCTTCAGAACAATGGAACGAGCAAGTAACTTGTTGGAAATCATACATATTGATGTGTGCGGTCCAATGAGCGTTGACTCGCGCGGTGGATATCGTTACTTTCTGACCTTCACCTTTGATTTGAGTAGATATGGGTATATTTAGTTAGTGAAGCACAAGTCCGAGACATTTGAAAATGTTCAAGCAATTTCAGAGTGAAGTTGAGAATCATCGTAATAAGAAGATCAAATTCCTACGATCTGATCGAGGGGGAGAGTATATGAGTTATGAGTGTGGCAATTGATAACCCACAAGTATAGAGGATCGTAACATTTTTTGAGGTAGAGTATTCAACCCAAATTTATAGATTCGACACAAGGGGAGCCAAAGAATATTTGTAAGTATTAGTAGCTGAGTTGTCAATTCAACCACACTGGAGATTAAATATCTACAACAAAGTGATCAGTAGCACAGTAGTATGATAGTTTTGATAGTAGTGGTAACAACAATAGTAACAGTAACGACGATAGCAATGATTTTGCAGCAAGTATAATAGTAACAACAGGAGTAGTAACTTAGCAAAAACAATATGTAGAAAATTCATAGGCCATTGGATCGGTGGATTCGTTGGAAGATATGCATCATATAACAGTCGAAACCTAGGGAGATACAAAACTAGCTCCAGTTCATAAATATAATGTAGGCATGTACTCCGTAAATAGTCATACGTGCTTATGGAAAGAACTTGCATTGCATCTTTTGTCCTACCCTCCTGTGGCAGCAGGGTCCATAAGGAAACTAAGGGATATTAAGGCCTCCTTTTAATAGAGAACTAGAACAAAGCATTAACACATGGTGAATACATGAACTCCTCAAACTACGGTCATCACCGGAAAGTATCCCAATTACTGTCACACTAGGGTTTACGGATCATAACACGTAATAGGTGAATATGGCTTGTAATATCGGATCTAGAACATAGATATAATGGTGAAAAAATAAACGGTTCAGATCTGAAATCATGGCACCCGGGCCCAAAGTGACAAGCATTAAGCATGGCAAAGTCATAAAAACATCAATCTCAAAACATAGTGGATACTAGGGATCAAGCCCTAACAAAACTAACTCGATTACATGGTGAATCACATCCAACTCCTCACTGACCAGCGAGCCTACGAAGGAATTACTCACTCCTGGTGGGGAGTATCATGGAATTGGTGATGAAGGAGGGTTGGTGATAACGAAGATCGAAGATCCCCCTCTTCGGAACCCCGAACAGACTCTAGATCTAGCCTCCCGATGAAGAATAGGAGGTGGTGGCGGCTCCGTATCATGAAACATGATGAAACTTCCTCCCTGATTTTCTCTCCAAATATGGGCATTTAAAGAGTTGGAATTAGGGTCCGTGGGGCCACCAGGTGGGCACAACCCACCTGGGCGTGCCTGGAGGGGGTGGCGCGCCTTGGTGGGTTGTGCTCAACCAGGGCCCCCCTCCGGTGGTTCTTAGCTCTAGTATTTTTCTTTTATTGCAAAACAATTCTCCAAAAACTTTCGTTCCAATCCAAAAACTTTTATTTCTACACAAAAAACAACACCATGGTAGTTCTGCTGAAAACAACACCAGTCCGGGTTAGTTTCATGCAAATTAGAGTCCAAAATAAGAGCAAAAGCGTTAGGAAAAGTAGATACGACGAAGATGTATCAACAATCACTTAAAACAATGTGGAATTGTTTCACAATTGACACCACCTGGAATACCACAACATAATGGTGTGTCCGAATGTCATAATTGTACCTTATTGGATATGGTGCGTTCTATGATGTCTCTTGCCGATCTGCCACTATCATGTTGGGGTTATGCATTAGAGACAACTGCATTCACTTTAAATAGGGCACCATCCAAGTCCGTGGAGATGACACCGTATTAATTGTGGTTTGGCAAGAAACCTAAGTTGTCATTTCTTAAGGTTTGGGGCTGCGATGCTTATGCCAAAAGGCTTTAGCCGGAAAAGATCGACCCAAAGCGGACAAATGCATCTTCGTAGGATACCCAAACGAGATGGTTGGGTATACCTTCTATGTTAGATCCGAAGGCAAAGTGTTTGTCACTAAGAACGGGTCCTTTCTCGAGAAAGAGTTTCTTTTGAAAGAATGAGTTGGAGGAAGATAGAACTTGATGAGATTGTTGAACCTTTGCTTCAACTAGAGAGTAGCGCAACACATAAAGATGTTTCTGTGGCACCTACGTTAGTTGAAGAGGAAGCTAATGATGATGATCATGAAGCTTCAGATCAAGTTACTATCGAACCTCATAGATCAAAAAGGGTATGTACAGCTCCTGAGTGGTACGGTAACCCTGTCTTAGAGGGCATGTTGTTGGACAATGGTGAACCTATGAGCTATGGAGAAGCGATGGTGGGCCTGAATTATGGCAAATGGTTAGAGGCCATGAAATTCGAGATGGGATCCATGTACGAAAACAAAGTATGGACTTTGGAAGTATTAGCTGAAGGGCGAAAGGCCATTTGGAATAAATGGATCTTCAAGAAGAAGATGGACATAGACGGTAATGTCACCGACTATAAAGCTCGACTTGTGGCAAAGGGCTTTTAACAAGTTCAAGGAGTTGACTATGATGAGACTTTCTCATCTGTAGCGATGCTTAAGTCTGTCAGAATCTGCTACTTCTTGAGTTTGTGTTGGTTTTTCCCTTGAAGAGGAAAGGGTGATGCAAGTAGAGATAAGTATTTCCCTCAGTTAAGAACCAAGGTATCAATCCAATAGGAGAAGAACACGCAAATCACCAATACCTGCACCAACAATCAAACACTTGCACCTAACGCGATAAAGGGGTTGTCAATCCCTTCACGGTCACTTGCAAAGGTGAGATCTGATAGAGATAGATAAATAAAACTAAACAAAAAATAAAATATTTTGGGTTTTTTGGTTTATAGATATGAAAGTAAAAGATTGCAAAATAGTAGGTCGGAAACTAATATGATGGAAATAGACCCGGGGGCCATAGGTTTCACTAGAGGCTTCTCTCTTGAAGGCAAATAATACGGTGGGTGAACAAATTACTGTCGAGCAATTGATAGAAAAACACAAAGTTATGATGATATCCAAGGCAATGATTATGAAATATAGGCATCACGTCCGTGTCAAGTAGACCAACTCCTGCCTGCATCTACTACTATTACTCCACACATCGACCACTATCCACCATGCATCTAGAGTATTGAGTTCATAAACTCATGCAATATGATGTAAACCCCATATTTTTATCCTCGATGGCAACACTACAATACGTGCCTCGCTACCCCTACTTTGTCACTTGGTGAGGACATCGCAAGATTGAACCCAAAGCTAAGCGCCTCTCCCATTGGTAGAAAAACTAATCTAGTTGGCCAAACCAAACTGATAGTTCGAAGAGAAATACAAAGATATCAAATCATGCATATAATAATTCCGAGAAGATTCAAATAATATTCATAGATAAGCTGATCATGAATCCACAATTCATCGGATCTCAACAAACACACCGCAAAAGAAGATTACATCAGATAGATCTCCAAGAACATCGAGGAGAACATGGTATCGAGAATCAAAGAAAGAGAAGAAGACATCTAGCTACTAGCTATGGACCCATAAGTCTGAGGTAAACTACTCATGCTTCATTGGAAGGGTAATAGAGTTGATGTAGATGCCCTCTGTGATCGAATCCCCCTCCAACAGGATGCCAGAAAAGGCCCCAAGATGGGATCTCAAGGGAATAGAAGGTTGCGGCAGTGGAAAGTGTTTTCATGGATGCTTCTGGTGGTTCGGGAATATATGTGAATATATAGGAGGAATAACTAGGTCAGGGGAGTCACGAGAGGCCCACAAGGTAAGGGAGCGCGCCCTCCACCCTTGTCGCCGCCTCGTGGCTCTTCTGACTTGAACTTCAAGTCTCCTGGGTGTCTTATGGTCCAAGAAAAATTATCGTGAAGTTTTATTCCATTTAGACTCCGTTTGGTATTCCTTTTCCGTGAAGCTCAAAAACAAGGAAAAAACAGAAACTGGCACTGGGCTCTAGGTTAATAGGTTAGTCCCAAAAATAATATAATATAAAATATCATATTAATGCATATAAAACATCGAAAACAGATAATATAATAGCATGGAACAATAAAAAATTATAGATACGTTGGAGACGTATGAAGCATCCCCAAGCTTAATTCTTGCTCGTCCTCGAGTAGGTAAATGATAAAAACATAATTTTTGACATGGAATGCTACCTAACATATTTATCCATGTAATTTTATTTATTGTGGCATGAATGTTCAGATTCATAAGATTCAAAACAAAAGTTTATTATTGAGATAAAAATGATAATACTTCAAGCATACTTATAAAGCAACCATGTCTTCCAAAAAACATGGCCAGAGAAAGCTATCCCTACTAAATCATATAGTGTGGCTATGCTCTATCTTCATCACACAAAATATTCAAATCATGAACAACCCCGATGACAAGCCAAGCAATTGTTTCATACTTTTGATGTTCTCAAACTTTTCAACTTTCACGCAATACATGAGCGTGAGCCATGGACATAATGCTATAGGTAGAATAGAATATGGTGGTTGTGAAGAAGACAAAAAGAAGGAAATATTCTCACATCAACTAGGCATATCAACGGGCTATGGATATGCCTATCAATAGATATCAATGTGAGTGAGTAGGATTGCCATGCAACAGATGCACTAGTGCTAAAAGTTTATGAAAGCTCAAGAAGAAACTAAGTGGGTGTGCATTCAACTCGCTTACTCACGAAGACCTAGGGCAAATTGAGGAACCCCATCAATGGAATATACAAGCCAAGTTCTATAATGAAAAATTCCCACTAGTATATGAAAGTGACAACATAGGAGACTCTCTATCATGAAGATTATGGTGCTGCGTTGAAGCATAAGTGTGGAAAAAGGATAGTAACATTTCCCCTTCTCTCTTTTCTCTCATTTTTGTGGGCTTCTTTGGCCTGTTTTTTTCATCCGTAGTCTCATCCCGACTTGTGGGGGAATCATAGTCTCCATCATCCTTTACTCACATGGGACAATGCTGTAATAATGATGATCATCACACTTTTATTTACTTGTAACTCAAGAATTACAACTTGATACTTAGAACAAAATACGACTCTATATGAATGCCTCCGGTGGTGTACTAGGATGTGCAATGATTCAAGAGCGACATGTATAAACAAGGATGAATGGTGGCTTTGCCACAAATACGATGTCAATAACATGATCATGCAAATAAATATGACAATGGTGAAGTGTGTCATAATAAACGGAACAGTGGAAATTTGCATGGCAATATATCTCGGCATGGCTATGGAAATCCCATAATAGGTATGTATGGTGGTTGTTTTGAGGAAGATATATGGTGGGTATACCTGGCCATACCTTGGGCCGAGCCGGGCTTCGGGCCGGGCCTAGCTAAGCCCGACGCAAAAAACCCAGGCCCGGGCCCGGCCCGGCCATCGGGCCTGTTTCATGAGCCCGAGCCCATCCCGAACACGTAAAAGCCTGCCGGGCTCCGGGCCGGCCGGCCCGACCTTCAGAAAAGTGCAAAAACAATGGGCCCGGGCCTGGCTCGGCCATCGGGCTCAAAATCTAGGCTGAAGCTCGACCCGGGAGCAGCGTCGGGTCGGGCCGGGTCGGGATTATTCGGGCCGGGCTGGCCGGACCGGGCTTCCCATGGCCAGGTATAATGGTGGGTGTATGGTACCGGTGAAAGTTGCGCGGTACTAGAGAGGCTAGCAATGGTGGAATGGTGAGAGTGCGCATAATCCATGGACTCAACATTAGTCATTAAGAACTCACATATTTATTGCAAAAATCTATTAGTCATCGAAACAAAGTACTACGCGCATGCTCCTAGGGGGATAGATTGGTAGGAAAAGACCATCACTCGTCCCCGACCACCACTCATAAGGAAGACAATCAATAATTAAATCATGCTCTGACTTCATCACATAACGGTTCACCATACGTGCATGCTACAGGAGTCACAAACTTTAACACAAGTATTTCTAAAATTCACAACTACTCACTAGCGTGACTCTTATATCACCATCTTCATATCTCAAAACAATCATAAGGAATCAAACTTCTCATAGTATTCAATGCACTTTATATGAAAGTTTTTATTATATCCCTCTTGGATGCCTATCATATTAGGAATAATTTAATAACCAAAGAAAATTACCATGCTGTTTTAAGGACTCTCAAAATAATATAAGTGAAGTGCGAGATTTCATCAATTTCTATAAAAATAAAACCACTGCCGTGCTCTAAAAAGATATAAGTGAAGCACTAGAGCAAATTTGCCTAGCTCAAAAGATATAAGTGAAGCACATAGAGTATTCTAATAAATCACGATTCATACATGTCTCTCTCAAAAGGTGTGTACAACAAGGATGATTGTGTCAAACTAAAAAGCAAAGACTCAAATCATACAAGACGCTCCAAGCAAAACACATATCATGTAGTGAATAAAAATATAACATCAAGTAAAGTTACTGATAGACGAAGACGAAAGAGGGGATGCCTTCTGGGCATCCCCATTCTTAGGCTCTTGGTTGTCCTTGAATATTACCTTGGGGTGCCTTGGGCATCCCCAAGCTTAGGCTCTTGCCACTCCTTATTCCATAGTCCATTAAATCCTTACACAAAACTTGAAAACTTCACAACACAAGACACAATAGAAAATCTCGTAAGCTCCGTTAGTCTAAGAAAATAAATCACCACTTTTGGTACTGTTGTGAACTCATTATTTATTTATATTTGTGTAATATCTAATGTATTACAATTTCTCCATGGTTCATACCCCCCGATACTAGCCATAGATGCATCAAATAAGCAAACAACATGCGAAAAACAGAATCTGTCAAAAACAGAACAGTCTATAGTAATCTATAACCCCCCTATACTTGTCTAACTCCAATAATCCTGAAAATTTAGTACGACCTAAACAATTTTTTTAATAATATTTTTAAAAAAAAATTCAAGAATTTACCGCGTTCCAGCAGCTCAGATCAATTCTGTCACTGGGCGCAAAAGTTTCTGTTTTTCAGCAAGATCAAATCAACTATCACCATAAGCTATCCCAAAGGTCTTACTTGGCACAAACACTAATTAAAACATAAAAACCACATCTAACCAGAGGCTAAATGAATTATTTAAAGCAAAAACAAAAATAAAATTGGGTTGCCTCCTAACAAGCGCTATTGTTTAACGCCCTAGCTAGGCATAAAAACACAGATATATCTAAGTATTACCATCTTTGGCATGCAATCCATAAGTGGCTCTCATAATAGATTCATAAGGCAATTTAATTTTCTTTCTAGGAAAGTGTTCCATGCTTTTCCTTAATGGAAATTGAAATCTAATGTTTCCTTCTTTCATATCAATAATTGCACCAATCGTTCTAAGGAAAGGTATACCAAGAATAATAGGACATGTAGGATTCCAATCAATATCAAGAACAATGAAATATACGGGCACATAATTCCTATTTGCAACAATAAGAACATCATTAATTCTTCCCATAGGTTTCCTAATAGTGAAATCCGCAAGATGCAAATTTAAGGAACAATCATCAAATTCACGGAAACCTAACCCATCACATAAAGTTTTTGGAATCGTGGAAACACTAGCACCCAGATCACACAAAGTATGACATTCATAATCTTTAATCTTAATCTTAATAGTAGGTTCCCACTCATCATAAAGTTTTCTAGGGATAGAAACTTCCAATTCAAGCTTTTCTTCAAAACATTGCATCATAGCATCAATGATATGTTTAGTAAAAGCTTTGTTTTGATTATAAGCATGAGGAGAATTCAACATGGATTGCAACAAGAAATATCTATTAAAGAACAATTATCATAATTAAATTCATTGAAATCCAAAAGAGCGGGTTCATTGCTACTTAAAGTTTTGACCTCTCCGATCCCACTTTTATCAATTTTAGCATCAAGATCTAAAAACTCCGAATCATTGGGACACGTTTTAACTAAGGTTGACTCATCTACAGTCCCATCTTTATCAAGATTTATATTGTAAAACAAAGATTCAATAGGAGTCACATCAATCACTTTAAGATCTTCATCATTATTTTCAAGGAAACTAGAAGAACACGCTTTTATAAACCAACCTTTTTCAGCACGCATCTTAGTAGTTCTTTCTTTGCACTCATCAATGGAAATTCTCATGGCTTTGAGAGGGTCATTGATATCATGATTAGGTGGAATAGATCTAAGTTTCAAAGAATCAACATCAAGAGAAATTTTATCCATGTTCCTAGACAAATCATCAACCTTAAGCAATTTTTATTCAATCAAAGCATTGAAATTCTTTTGCGAACTCATAAATTCTTTAACACTATTCTCAAAATCAAAGGGCACCTTATTATAATTTCCATAAGAATTGTTGTAGGAATTAGCATAATTATTAGAGGAATTACTAGGAAACGGCCTAGGATTAAAATTACATCTATATGCGTTATTACCAAAATTGTTCCTACCAACAAAATTCACATCCATAGATTCATTATTATTTTCAATCAAAGTGGTCAAAGGCATATCATTAGGATCAGTAGGAGTACTCTTACTAGCAAATAATTTCATAAGCTCATCCATCTTTCCACTCAAAACATTCATCTCTTCAATTGCATGCACTTTTTTACTAGTGGAAGATCTTTCGGCATGCCATTGAGAATAATTAACCATAATATTATCTAGGAGTTTAGTAGCCTCTCCTAAAGTAATTTCCATAAAAGTACCTCCCGGAGTCGAATCTAAAAGATTTCTAGAAGCAAAATTCAAGCCAGCATAAAAGTTTTATATAATCATCCACAAATTCGAACCATGAGTAGGGCAATTTCGTATCATCAATTTCATCCTCTACCAAGATTGTGCAACATGTTCATGATCAATTTGCTTAAATTTCATAATATAGTTCCTAAGGGAGATGATCTTAGAGGGAGGAAAATACTTGGAAATAAAAGCATCTTTACATTTATTCCATGAATTAATACTATTTTTAGGCAAAGATGAAACCAAGTTTTAGCACGATCTCGAAGTGAGAACGGAAATAGCTTCAATTTAACAATATCATTATCCACATCTTTTTCTTTTGCATATCACACAAATCAACGAAATTGTTTAGATGGGATGCGGCATCTTCACTTGGAAGGCTGGGAAATTGATCTTTCATAACAAGATACAGCAAAACAACATTAATTTCACAAGATTCCGCATTAGTAGCGGGAGCGATCGGAGTACTAATAAAATCATTGTTGTTGGTATTGGAAAAATCACACAATTTGGTATTATCTTGAGCCATCGTGACAAAGCAAGAAATCCAACACACAAGCACACAAAAAGCAAGCGGAGAAGATGAACGGAGGAGGGGCGAAGAAAAGGCAAATATTTTCAAAAATCATTTTAGAAGTGGGGGAGAGGAAAATGAGAGGCGAATGGCGAATAATGTAATGCAATGGATGATTGTTTATGATGGTTACTTGGTATGTCTCGGCTTGGCGTAGATCTCCCCATCAACGGCGCCAGAAATCCTTCATGTTACCTCTTGAGCTTGCATTGGTTTTTCCCTTGAAGTGGAAAGGGTGATGCAGCAAAGTAGAGTAAGTATTTCCCTCAGCTTTTGAGAACCAAGGTATCAATCCAGTAGGAGACAATGCACAATCCACCGAATACCTGCACAAACAAACACCAACTTGCACCCAACGCGATAAAGGGGTTGTCAATCCCTTCACGATTATTTGCAAAGTGAGATCTGCTACAGATGGATAAACGGTAAAGTAATATTTTTGGTATTTTTCATTTATAGATCGGAAAATAAAAGATTGCAAAGAAACTAAATAGGAAACTAAAATTGTAGATCGCAAACTTATATGATGGAAAATAGAAGATTATATGATGGAAAATAGACCCGAGGGCCATAGGTTTCACTAGAGGCTTCTCTCAAGATAGAAAATATTACGGTGGGTGAACAAATTACTGCCGAGCAATTGATAGAAAAGCGCAAAGTTATGACGATATCTAAGGCAATGATCATGAATATAGGCATCACGTCCGTGTCACGTAGACTGAAATGATTCTGCATCTACTACTATTACTCCACACATCGACCGACTCCTGCCTGCATCTAGAGTATTAAGTTCATAAGAACAGAGTAACACATTAAGTAAGATGACATGATATAGCGGGATAAACTCAAGCAATATGATGAAAATCCCATCTTGTTATCCTCGATGGCAACAATACAATACATGTCGGTTCCCCTTCTATCACTAGGATCGAGCATCGCAAGATTGAACCCAAAGCTAAGCACTTCTCCCGTTGCAAGAAAAACCAATCTAGTTGGCCAAACCAAATCGATAGTTCGAAGAGACTTGCAAAGATATCAAATCATGCATATAAGAATTCGGAGGAGATTCAAATAATATTCATAGATAAACTGATCATAAATCCACAATTCATCAGATCTCGACAAACACACCGCAAAAAGTATTACATCGAATAGATCTCCAAGAACATCGAGGAGAACATGGTATTGAGAATCAAAGAGAGAGAAAAATCCATCTAGCTACTAGCTATGGACCCATAGGTCTGTGGTAAACTACTGACGCTTCATCGGAGAGGCAATGGTGTTGTTGTAGAAGCCCTCCGTGATAGAATCCCCTTCCGACAGGATGCCGGAAAAGGCCCCTAGATGGGATCTCATGGGTATAGAAGGTTGCGGTGGTGGAAAAGTGGTTTCGTGGCTCCCATGGAAGGTTTTGGGGTATTTGAGAATATATAGGCGGATGAAATATGTTGGTGGAGTCATGAGGGGCCCACAAGGGTGTGGGTGCGCCCTACACCCCTGGGCGCGCCCTCCGTCCTTGTGGGTGCCTCGTGGCTTCCCTGCTGTGTACTCTAAGTCCTCTGGATGTCTTTTGATCCAAGAAAAACCATCACGAAAGTTTCATTCTGTTTGGACTCCGTGTGGTATTCCTTTTCTGTGAAACTCTAAAACAAGGAAAAAACAGGAACTGGCACTGGGCTCTAGGTTAATTGGTTAGTCCCAAAATTAATATAAAATACCATATTAATACATATAAAACTATTGGGGAACACTGTAATTTCAAAAATAATTCCTACGCACACGCAAGATCCATCTAGGTGATGCATAACAACGAGAGGGGAGAGTGTTGTCCATGTACCCTCGTAGACCATAAGCGGAAGCGTTATGACAACACAATTGATGTAGTTGTACGTCTTCACGATCCGACCGATCCTAGCACCGAAGGTACGACAATTCTGTGATCTGCACACATTCAGCTCGGCGACATCCCACGAACTCTAGATCCAGCTGAGGTCGAGGGAGAGTTTCGTCAGCACGACGGCGTGATGACGGTGATGATGAAGTTACCGACGCAGGGCTTCGCGTAAGCTCTACAACGATATGACCGAGGTGGAAATTTGTGGAGGGGGGCACCGCACACGGCTAAACAATCAACTTGTGTGTCTATGGGGTGCCCCCTCCCCTGTATATAAAGGAGTGGTGGAGGGGAGGGCCGACACTCTCATGGCACGCCCAAGGGGGGAGTCCTACTACCGGTGGGAGTAGGATTCCCCCTTCCCTAGTTGGAGTAGGAGAGAAAGGAAGGGGGAGAGAGAGGGAAGGAAAGGGGGGCCGGCCCCACACCCAATTCGGATTGGGCTTGGGGGGCGCGCCCTCCACATTGGCCGCCTCCTCCTCTCTCTCACTAAGGCCCAATAAGGCCCATTGACTCCCGGGAGTTCCGGTAACTCCCTTGTACTCCGGTAAATGCCCGAACTCATCGGAACCATTCCGATGTCCAAACATAGCCTTCCAATATATCGATCTTTATGTCTCGACCATTTGGAGACTCCTCGTCATGTCCGTGATCACATCCGGGACTCTGAACTACCTTCAGTATATCAAAACACATAAACTCATAATACCGATCGTCATCGAATGTTAAGCGTGCGGACCCTACGGGTTCGAGAACTATGTAGACATGACCGAGACTCATTTCCGGTCAATAACCAATAGCGTAACCTAGACGCTCATATTGGTTCGTACATATTCTACGAAGATCTTTATCGGTCAAACCGCATAACAACATACGTTGTTCTCTTTGTCATCGTTATGTTACTTGCCCGAGATTCGATCATCGGTATCTCAATACCTAGTTCAATCTCGTTACCGGCAAGTCTCTTTACTCATTCCTTAATGCATCATCCCGCAACTAACTCTTTACTCTGTTTGTCTATATATGCACACATGTACCAAGTTTCCGATTATTACAATTCTAGCATGAATAATAAAAATTTATCATGATGTTAGGAAATATAAATAACAACTTTCTTATTGTCTCTAGGGCATATTTCCTTCAGTCTCCCACTTGCACTAGAGTCAATAATCTAGATTACACAGTAATGATTCTAACACCCATGGAGTCTTGGTGCTCATCATGTTTTGCTCGTGAGAGAGGCTTAGTAAATGGGTCTGCAACATTCAGATCCGTATGTATCTTGCAAATTTCTATGTCAACAATGCTCTGCACGGAGCTACTCTAGCTAATCGCTCCCACTTTCAATATGTATCTAGATTGAGACTTAGAGTCATCCAGATCGGTGTCAAAGCTTGCATTGACGTAACTCCTTACGATGAACTCTTTGTCACCTCCATAACCGAGAAACATTTCCTTATTCCACTAAGGATAATTTTGACTGTTGTTCAGTGATCCACTCCTGATAACTATTGTACCCTCTTGCCAAACTCTTGGTGAGGTACACAATAGGTCTGGTACACACCATAACATACTTTATAGAACCTATGGCTGAGGCATAGGGAATGACTTTTCATTCTCTTTCTATTTTCTGCCGTGGTCGGGTTTTGAGTCTTTACTCAATTTCACACCTTGCAATACAGGCAAGAACTCCTTCTTTGACTGTTCCATTTTGAACTACTTCAAGAATCTTGTCAAGGTATGTAATAACTGAAAAATCTTATCAAGCGTCTTGATCTATCTCTATAGATCTTGATGCCCAATATGTAAGCCGCTTCACCGAGGTCTTTCTTTGAAAACCTCCTTTCAAACACGCCTTTATGCTTTCCAAAAAATTCCACATCATTTCTGATCAACAATATGTCATTCACATATACTTATTAGAAAGGAAGTAGTGCTCCCACTCACTTTCTTGTAAATACAGGCTTCACCGCAAGTCTGTATAAAACTATATGCTTTGATCAACTCATCAAAGCATATATTCCAACTCTGAGATGTTTGCACCAGTCCATAGATGGATCGCCGGAGCTTGCACACTTTGTTAGCACCTTTAGGATTGACAAAACTTTCTCGTTGTATCATATACAGCTCTTCTTCAAGAAATCCATTAAGGAATGCAGTTTTGACATCCATTTGCCAGATTTCATAAAATGTGGCAATTGCTAACATGATTCAGACAGACTTAAGCATCGCTACGAGTGAGAAAATCTCATCGTAGTCAACACCTTGAACTTGTCAAAAAGTTTTTGCGACAATTCGAGCTTTGTAGATAGTAATACTACTATCAACATCCTTCTTGCTCTTGAAGATCCATTTATTCTCAATGGCTTCCCGATCAACGGGCAAGTCCACCAAAGTCCACACTTTGTTTTCATACATGGATTCTATCTCAGATTTCATGGCCTCAAGCCATTTTGTGGAATCTGGGCTCATCATCGCTTCCTCATTCTATAACAGATGGGTCAAGTCAACCACATCATTCTCTAATGATGTGATCCCGTTCATCAAATGACAACACTTGTCCATGGCTAGGAAACTTAACCATCTTTGATTAACGAGCTAGTCAAGTAGAGGCATACTAGTGACACTCTGTTTGTCTATATATTCACACATGTACTAAGTTTCCGGTTAATACAATTCTAGCATGAATAATAAAATTTATCATGATATAAGGAAATATAAATAACAACTTTATTATTGCCTCTAGGGCATATTTCCTTGAAAAACATCCAAAACAGATAATATAATAGCATGGAACAATAAAAAATTATAGATACATTGGAGACGTGTCAATCACTCACCGTATTATTTTATTTCAAGAGAGAAGCCTCTAGTGAAACCCATGGCCCCCGGGTCTGCTTTCCATCATATATTTTCATATCTATAAACCAAAAAACCCAAAAATACTTTGCTGCAATTTATTTGTTTTACGTTTTAGTATTCTTTTATACCTATCTCTATTAGATCTCATCTTAAGTGATTGGGAATGGATTGACAACCCCTTTATTGCGTCGGGTGGAAGTGTTTGATTGTTTTTGCAGGTGCATAGATTGGAGACTTGCGTGTACCTCCTACTGGATTGATACCTTGGTTCTTAAACTGAGGGAAATACTTATCTCTACTTTGCTGTATCACCATTTCCTCTTCAAGGGAAAAACCAACGCAAGCTCCAGAAGTAGTAGGAAGAATTTCTGGTGCCCTTGCTGGGGAGGTTCTACATCAAGCCTACCAAGTACCTATCATAAACTCTCATCTCTTGCATTACATTATTTGCCATTTTCCTCTCGTTTTCCTCCCCCCACTTCTAAAATGTTTTTAGAAAAACACAATTTTTTCGCCTTCTTTCCTATTTGCCTTTATGTATTACTTGGCTCGTTTGCTTGTTCGCTTGGAATAATTGTGCATTTATTGAAAATCAGAAACAAAAAGGTTTATCGATCCACTTAAAGTTTTCTACTTGGATCATCTTCGATCCATATGTGCTCGTGCTGAAACCCCAACTAGTTTAGTTGAGGGAAAATCTTTAGATGAGCATGCTCATTTTGTGTGTTACCCTTTGTCTTAAAAAGGGAGACTCTTATGGAATCAAATACATTGTTTGCTGTGTTATGCTTGGAATCTTCGTGAACTTTGTGATTTTACTTGTTGCTCTAAGAACCCTAAAAACACCTTCCCTACCTATGTGAGTTTAATGATAATGAAATCTTATCTTCTTATGAAAAGGGTGTTTATAGTTACTATGATATCGAACAAATTGAATAATTTGTTGCTTTTAAGGGTGCTTATGAAGTTGCTTCTTTGATTCAAAAGTATGCTATTACTCTCTACAAATCGGAAATTTTTGACATATTTAAATATTGCTATGAAAACTATGCTCATAATGTCTATGTTAAAGAATTTATTGAGAGAATGACCACTGCTTTGGAAGAAAATAATGATATGCATGAATCTATAGATAATTATGATTTCGTTGATTTGATTGAAATATCCCCCTTGATGAACATGATGCTTGATATTCTTATGGCCATGATGCCTATGTTAATTACATTTATGGAGATGAACTGGATATAGTTCCTTATGTTAAACATGAAATTATTGCTATTGCACCCATACTTGATAGTTCCTTGAATCAAAAGCATGATTGCAATGATGCTATTATAAATTCTATTAATTATAATTGTGCTAATGATATGCAAAACCCCAAGCTTGGGGATGCTAATTTTGATATGTCCACTACTTATTGCAATGATCATGATTGGGGTGATTTTTCTAATGATCTTGAAAGTTTATTTAAGCCTCATGATGAATATGTTTGTAGTAATATTGAAAGTGGGTTTGGAAGAGTGTGAACTCTAGGTAAAAATAATCCCACATATTTGGAGAGTGTTTAATCTCTTGATTTTTTTAAATAAAAGTGGGTTTGAAGAGGTTTTGACTTTAGTTAATGATAATCCCACTATTTTGGAAGAGTGTCAACTTTGCATGCGTGTGGATCATGTAGAGAATATGTTATGTGATAGATATATTGTTGAATTTGCATATGATCCCACATGCAATTATTATGAGAGAGGAAAATATGGTTGTAGAATTTTCATGTCACTAAATTACCTCTCATTATGTTGAGATTGCTATTGTTTCTTTCTTCTTTCTTGCATATACTAGTTTATGCTTGTCTTGATAATTTGTTTGCTTATAAGATGCCGATGCATAGGAAGTATGTTAGACTTAAATGTGTTGGTCACATGTTACATGATGCTCTCTTCATGTTTCAATTGCTATCTTTCATGTGAGCATCATTGAAATTATCAATGCGTAGCGAAAAGGATTTAAAGAAAAGCGCTTGTTGGGAGACAACCCAATATTTTTTGTTTTTGTTTTTATGAGAATACAGATTATTACTTCTGTAGTAATTATGTTTTGGTGTTTTAATTAGTGTTTGAGCCAAGCAAGACCAATGGGATGGTACATGGTGATAGTTGATTTGATATTGCTGAAAAACAGAAACTCTTGCACCCAGTAAAACAATTTTAAAACATCACAGAAGCGTGCTTTTGATCTGATTTTTTTACACAAGATTGATATACAATTTTCCTAGATTGTCCTAATTTTTCAGAATTTTGGAGTTACAGAAGTATACAAAGTTTTCAGATTGCTACAGATTGTTTTGTTTTTGACAGATTCTATTACCTATGTGTTGTTTGGTTATTTTGATGAATCTATGGGTTGTATCTGTTGGGGAAGGCAGTATTTCAAAAATTTCCTACATGCACGCAAGATCATGGTGATGCATAGCAACGAGAGGGGAGAGTGTTGTCCACGTACCCTCGTAGACCGTAAGCGGAAGCGTTCTGACAGCGCGGTTGATGTAGTCGTACGTCTTCACGATCGACCGATCCTAGTACCGAAAGTACGGCACCTCCGCAATCTGCACACGTTCGGCTCGGTGACGTCCCAGAAACTCACGATCCAGCAGAGTGTCGAGGGAGAGCTTCGTCAGCACGACGGTGTGATGACGGTGATGATGATGCTACCGGAACAGGGCTTCGCCTAAGCACTGCTACGATATGACCGAGGTGGATTATGGTGGAGGGGGGCACCGCACATGGCTGGAAATAATCAACTTGTGTGTCTATGGGGTGCCCCCTGGCCACGTATATAAAGGATGGAGGGAGGAGGAGGCCGGCCCTCATAGGGCGCGCCCAAAGTGTGGAGTCCTACTAGGACTCCCTAGTCCTAGTAGGATTCCATCTCTCACATGGAATAGAAAAAAGGGAAGGGAGAAGGAGAAGGAAGGAAGGGGGTGCCCCCTTTCCCTAGTCCAATTCGGACCAGTCGATGGGGAAGGAGCGCGGCCACCCATGAGGCCTTTCTCTCCTTTCCCGTATGGCCCATTAAGGCCCAATACGAATTCCCATAACTCTCCGGTACTCCGAAAAATACCCGAGTCACTCGGAACCTTTCCGATGTCCGAATATAGCCTTCCAATATATCGATCTTTACGTCCTCGACCATTTCGAGACTCCACGTCATGTCCCCGATCTCATCTGGGACTCTGAACAAACTTCGGTCATCAAATCACATAACTCATAATACAAATTGTCACAGAATGTTAAGCGTGCGGACCCTACGAGTTCGAGAATTATGTAGACATGACCAAGAATCATCTCCAGTCAATAACCAATAGCGGAACCTAGATGCTCATATTGGTTCCTACATATTCTACGAAGATCATTATCGGTCAAACCGCATAACGATATACGTTGTTCCCTTTTTCATCGTTATGTTACTTGCCCAAGATTCGATTGTCGGTATCTCAATACCTAGTTCAATCTCGTTACCGGCAAGTCTCTTTACTCGTTCCATAATGCATCATCCCGTAACTAACTCATTAGTCACATTGCTTGCAAGGCTTATAGTGATGTGCATTGCCGAGAGGGCCCAGAGATACCTCTCCGATACTTGGACTGACAAATACTAATCTTGATCTATGCCAACTCAACAAGTACCATCAGAGACACTTGTAGAGCATCTTTATAATCACCAGTTACGTTGTGACGTTTGATAGCACACAAGGTGTTCCTCCGGTATTCGGGAGTTGCATAATCTCATAGTCAGAGGAACATGTATAAGTCATGAAGAAAGCAGTAGCAATAAAACTGAACAACCATTATGCTAAGCTAACAGATGGGTCATGTCCATCACATCATGCTCTAATGATGTGATCCCATTCATCAAATGACAACACATGTCCATGGCTAGGAAACTTAACCTTCTTTGATTAACGAGCTAGTCAAGTAGAGGCATACTAGGGACACTCTGTTTGTCTATGTATTCACACATGTACTAAGTGTCCGGTTAATACAATTCTAGCATGAATGAAAACATTTATCATGATATAAGGAAATATAAATAACAACTTTATTATTGCCTCTAGGGCATATTTCCTTCAGTCTCCCACTTGCACTGGAGTCAATAATCTAGTTCACATTGTCATGTGATTTAACACCAATAGTTCACATCTTTATGTGATTAGTTCACATCTCCATGTGACTAACACCCAAAGGGTTACTAGAGTCAATAATCTAGTTCACATCGCTATGTGATTAACATCCAAAGAGTGATCATGTTTTGCTTGTGAGAGAAATTTAGTCAACGGGTCTGCCACATTCAGAGCCGTATGTATTTTGCAAATTTTCTATGTCTACAATGCTTTTCACGGAGCTACTCTAGCTAATTGCTCCCACTTACAATATGTATCTAGATCGAGATTTAGAGTCATCCAGATCGGTGTCAAAACTTGTATCGACGTAACTGTTTACGACGAACCCTTTGTCACCTCCATAACCAAGAAACATTTCCTTATTCCACTAAGGATATTTTTGACCGCTGTCCAGTGAGCCACTCCTGGGTCACTATTGTACCCTCCTGCCAAACTTATGGTGAGGCACACAATAGGTCTGGTACACAACATAACATACTTTGTAGAACCTATGACTGAGGCATAGGGAATGACTCTTCATTCTCTTTTTATTTTTTGCCGTGGTCGGGTTTTGAGTCTTTACTCAACTTCACACCTTGCAACACAAGCAAGAACTCCTTCTTTGACTGTTCCATTTTGAAATACTTCAAAATCTTGTCAAGGTATGTACTCATTGAAAATATATCAAGCGTCTTGATCTATCTCTATAGATCTTGATGCTCAATATGTAAGTAGCTTCAACGAGGTCTTTCTTTGAAAAACTCCTTTCAAACATTCCTTTATGCTTTCCAGAAAATTCTACATTATTTCCGATCAACAATATGTCATTCACATATAATTATCAGAAATGCTGTAGTGCTTTCTACCTCTTGAGCACTGCGTTGGTTTTCCCCAAAGAGGAAGGGATGATGCAGCAAAGTAGCATAAGTATTTCCCCTCAGTTTTTGAGAACAAAGGTATCAATCCAGTAGGAGGCTACGCGCGAGTCCCTCGTACCTGCACAAAACAAATAAATCCTAACAACCAACACGAATAGGGGTTGTCAATCCCTACACGGCCACTTATGAGAGTGAGATCTGATAGATATGATAAGATAATATTTTTGGTATTTTTGTGATAAAGATGCAAAGTAAAATAAAGGCAAAGTAAAGAGCAAAGGAAATAACTAAGTAGTAGGAGATTAATATGATAAATATAGACCCGGGGGCTATAGGTTTCACTAGTGGCTTCTATCAAGAGCATAAGTATTCTATGGTGGGTGAACAAATTACTGTTGAGCAATTGACAGAATTGAGCATAGTTATGAGAATATCTAGGTATGATCATGTATATAGGCATCACGTTCGAGAAAAGTAGACCGACTCTTGCCTGCATCTACTACTATTACTCCACTCATCTACCACTATCCAGCATGCATCTAGAGTATTAAGTTAAAAATAGAGTAACGCCTTAAGCAAGATGACATGATGTAGAGGGATAGACTCATGCAATATGATGAAAACCCCATCTTGTTATCCTCGATGGCAACAATACAATACGTGCCTTGCTGCCCCTACTGTCATTGGGAAAGGACACCGCAAGATTGAACCCAAAGCTAAGCACTTCTCCCATTGCAAGAAAGATCAATCTAGTAGGCCAAACCAAACTGATAATTCGAAGAGACTTGCAAAGATAACCAATCATACATAAAAAAATTCAGAGAAGATTCAAATATTGTTCATGGATAGACTTGATCTTAAACCCACAATTCATCGGTCTCAACAAACACACCGGAAAAAGAAGATTACATCGAATAGTTCTCCACAAGAGAGGGGGAGAACATTGTATTGAGATCCAAAAAGAGAGAAGAAGCCATCTAGCTAATAACTATGGACCCGTAGGTCTGAGGTAAACTACTCACACTTCATTGGAGGGGCTATGGTGTTGATGTAGAAGCCCTCCGTGATCGATGCCCCCTCCGGCAGAGCTCCGGAACAGGCCCCAAGATGGGATGTCGTGGATACAAAAAGTTGCGGCAGTGGAATTAGGTTTTTGGCTCGGTATCTGATTGTTTGGGGGTACGTAGGTATATATAGGAGGAATGAGTACGTCGGTGGAGCAGCAGGGGGCCCACGAGGCTGGAGGGCGTGGCTAGGGGGGGGGGGGGGTAGGCGCGCCCCCTACCTCATGGCCTCCTATTTTGTGTCTTGACGTAGGGTCCAAGTCTCCCGGGTCTTGTTTGTTGAGAAAATCACGTTCCCGAAGGTTTCGTTCCATTTGGACTCCGTTTGATATTCCTTTTCTTCGAAACCCTAAAACAGGCAAAAATAGCAATTCTGGGCTGGGCCTCCGGTTAATAGGTTAGTCCCAAAAATAATATAAAAGTGGAAAATAAAGCCCAATAATGTCCAAAATAGTAGATAATATAGCGTGGAGCAATAAAAAATTATAGATACATTGGAGACGTATCAAGCATCCCCAAGCTTAATTCCTGCTCGTCCTCGAGTAGGTAAATGATAAAACAGAATTTTTGATGCGGAGTGCTACTTGGCATAATTTTAATGTAATTCTTCTTAATTGTGGTATGAATATTCAGATCCGAAAGATTCATACTAACAAAGCAATTATGTCTTCTCAAAATAGCATGGCCAAAGAAAGTTATCCCTACAAAATCATATAGTCTGGCTATGCTCCATCTTCACAACACAAAATATTTAAATCACGCACAACCCCGTTGACAAGCCAAGCAACTGTTTCATACTTTTGGTGTTCTCTAACTTTTTCAATCTTCACGCAATATATGAGCGTGAGCCATGGACATAACACTTGTAGGTGGAATAGAACGGTGGTTGTGGAGAAAACAAAAAGGGAGAAGATAGTCTCACATCAACTAGGCGTATCAACGGGCTATGGAGATGCCCATCAATAGATATCAATGTGAGTGAGTAGGGATTGCCATGCAACGGATGCACTAGAGCGATAAGTATATGAAAGCTCAAAAAGAAACTAAGTGGGTGTGCATCCAAGTTGCTTGCTCATGAAGACCTAGGGCATTTTGAGGAAGCCCATCATTGGAATATACAAGCAAAGTTCTATAATTAAAAATTCCCACTAGTATATGAAAGTGATAACATAGGAGACTCTCTATCATGAATATCATGGTGCTACTTTGAAGCACAAGTGTGGTAAAAGGATAGTAGCATTGCCCCCTCTCTCTTTTTCTCTCATTTTTTATTTGGGCCTTTTCTCCTTTTTTTGGCCTTTTTTTATTTTTCATCCGGAGTCTCATCCCGACTTGTGGGGAATCATAGCCTCCATCATCCTTTCCTCACTGGGACAATGCTCTAATAATGATGATCATCATACTTTTATTTTTCTTACAACTCAACAATTACAACTCGATACTTAGAACAAAATATGACTCTATATGAATGCCTCTGGCGGTGTACCGGGATATGCAATGACTCATGAGTGACATGTATGAAAGAATTATGAATGGTGGCTTTGCCACAAATATGATGTCGACTACATGATCATGCTAAGCAATATGACAATGATGGAGTGTGTCATAATAAATAGAACGGTGGAAAGTTGCATGGCAATATATCTCAGAATGGCTATGGAAATGCCATAATAGGTAGGTATGGTGGCTGTTTTGAGGAAGTTATATGGTGGGTGTATGATACCGGCGAAAGTTGCACGGCATTAGAGAGGCTAGCAAAGGTGGAAGGGTGAGAGTGCGTATAATCCATGGACTCAACATTAGTCATAAATAACTCATATACTTATTGCAAAAATCTACAAGTTATCGAAGCAAAGTATTACGCGCATGCTCCTAGGGGGATAGATCGGTAGGAAAAGACCATCTCTCGTCCCCGACCGCCACTCATAAGGAAGACAATCAAAAAATAAATCATGCTCCGAATTCATCACATAGCGGTTCACCATACGTGCATGCTACGGGAATCACAAACTTTAACAAAAGTATTCTTCAAATTCACAACTACTCTACTAGCACAACTTTAATATCACCATCTTCATATCTCAAAACATTTATCAAGCATCGAACTTCTCATAGTATTCAACACACTCATACGGAAGTTTTATTATTAATCTTGTATACCAAGCATATTAGGATTTTAAGCAAATTACCATGCTATTTAAGATTATCAAAATAATCTAAGTAAATCACCAGAGATCAATGGTTTCTATAAAACAAATCCACCACCGTGCTCTAAAAGATATAAGTGAAGTACTAGAGCAAAACTACATAACTCAAAAGATATAAGCGAAGCACGTAGAGTATTCTAACAAATTCCAAATCATGTATGGCTCTCTCAAAAGGTGTGTACAACAAGGATGATTGTGGTAAACTAACAAATAAAGACTCAAATAATACAAGACGCTCCAAGCAAAACACATATCATGTGGCGAATAAAAATATAGCTCCAAGTAAAGTTACCGATAGAAGTAGACGAAAGAGGGGATGCCTTCCGGGGCATCCCCAAGCTTTGGCTTTTAGGTGTCCTTAGATTATCTTGGGGGTGCCATGGGAATCCCCAAGCTTAGGCTCTTGCCACTCCTTGTTCCATACTCCATCAAATCTTTAACCAAAACTTGAAAACTTCACAACACAAAACTTAAAGTAGAAAATCTCGTGAGCTCCGTTAGCGAAAGAAAACAAAAGACCACTTCAAATTACTGTAATAAACTCATTCTTTATTTATATTGGTGTTATACCTACTGTATTCCAACTTCTCTATGGTTTATAAACTATTTTACTAGCCATAGATTCATCAAAATAAGCAAACAACACACGAAAAACAGAATCTGTCAAAAACAGAACAGTCTGTAGTAATCTGTAGCTAGCGCAAGATCTGGAATCCCAAAAATTCTAAAATAAATTTCTGGACGTGAGGAATTTATCTATTAATCATCTTCAAAAATAATTAACTAAATATAACTTTCCAAATAAAAATGGCAGTAGTTCTCGTGAGCGCTAAAGTTTCTGTTTTTTACAGCAAGTGTAACAAGACTTTCCCCAAGTCTTCCCAACGGTTCTACTTGGCACAAACACTAATTAAACACAAAAAACACAACCAAAACAGAGGCTAGATAAATTATTTATTATTAAACAGGAGCAAAAAGCAAGGAATACAAATAAAATTGGGTTGCCTCCCAACAAGCGCTATCGTTTAACGCCCCTAGCTAGGCATAACAAGCAAGGATAGATCTAGGTATTGCCATCTTTGGTAGGCAATTCTTCGATGAGGCATCTACCATCGTTAGGAATTTCTTTCTTTTTATTGATTATCAAATTTTTATGCACAAGATCGAAAAAATCATTTGTAACAAATGGTTCCTTAATGATAGCAAAAAGATTGGGATGAACACTTATAGATTTCAGATCCACAGTTTCCTTACTAGAGGATTCACCCTTATTCTTAGGAACATACATAAGTTTGGAAATTTTAGCGGGAGGACTTGGAGTGTTCTTTACGGAAGAAAAATTGGTTCCCAAGTTGGTAATAATATCCTCAAGTTTATCAATTCTAGTGGAATCGTGATTTATTTTCTCATTAACTATGGGTTCCTTCTCTTTAATATTTTTCAAAGTGACTCCTACTTTAGATCCTTATTGAGAGATTCGGTTGTGGATCTTTTTATCCAAATTTTCAATTAACTCTATGGTAGCAACCTTATTTTCAATAATTTCAAGTCTTTGCATTACATGCTCCAAAGTTAATACAGTTCCATTAACGAAAAGAGGGGGTGAGCCAAACAAATCTATGATAGCATTATAAGAATCAAAAGTATGGCTACCCAAGAAATTCCCTCCAGTAATAGTATCAAGGACATATCTGTGCCAAGGAGTAATGCCTACATAAAAATTGCGAAGAAGAACGGAAGTAGATTGCTTCCTGGTGGATCTATTTTGAGCATTGCAAATTCTATACCAAGCATCTTTTAGATTTTCTCCCTTCCTTTGCTTAAAATTTAGGATTTCAATCTCGGGAGACAACGGAGAAGATAAGGAACTAGCCATAACGACAAGCAAATGAACTAACACACAAGCAAACAAAAACAAGCGGGCAAAAAGAGGCAAATAGAGAAAGAGATGGAGGATAGAGAGAGAGGGCGAATAAAACGACAAGGATGAAGTGGGGGAGAGGAAAACGAGAGGCAAATGGCAAATAATGTAATGCGGGAGATAAGGGTATGTGATGGGTACTTGGTATGTTGACTTTTGCGTAGACCTCCCGAGCAACGGCACCAGAAATCCTTCTTGCTTCCTCTTGAGCACTGCGTTGGTTTTCCCGAAGAGGAAGGGGTGATGCAGCAAAGTAGCGTAAGTATTTCCCCCAGTTTTTTGAGAACCAAGGTATCAATCTAGTAGGAGGCTACACGCGAGTCCCTCGTACCTACACAAAACAAATAAATCCTCGCAACCAACACGAATAGGGGTTGTCAATCCCTACACGGCCATTTACGAGAGTGAGATCTGATAGATATGATAATATAATATTTTTGGTATTTTTGTGATAAAGATGCAAAGTAAAATAAAGGCAAAGTAAAGAGCAAAGGAAATGACTAAGTAGTAGGAGATTAATATGATAAAGATAGACCTGGGGGCCATAGGTTTCACTAGTGGCTTCTCTCAAGAGCATAAGTATTCTACGATGGGTGAACAAATTACTGTTGAGCAATTGACAGAATTGAGCATAGTTATGAGAATATCTAGGTATGATCATGTATATAGGCATCACGTCCGAGACAAGTAGAACGACTCCTGCCTGCATCTACTACTATTACTCCACTCATCTACCGCTATCCAGCATGCATCTAGTGTTGGAAATATGCCCTAGAGGCAATAATAAATTAGTTATTATTATATATTTCATTGTTCATGATAATCGTTTATTATCCATGCTAGAATTGTATTGATAGGAAACTCAGATACATGTGTGGATACATAGACAACACCATGTCCCTAGTAAGCCTCTAGTTGACTAGCTCGTTGATCAATAGATGGTTACGGTTTCCTAACCATGGACATTGGATGCCGTTGATAACGGGATAACATAATTAGGAGAATGATGTGATGGACAAGACCCAATCCTAAGCCTAGCACAAAGATCGTGTGGTTCGTATGCTAAAGCTTTTCTAATGTCAAGTATCATTTCCTTAGACCATGAGATTGTGCAACTCCCGGATACCGTAGGAATGCTTTGGGTGTACCAAACGTCACAACGTAACTGGGTGGCTATAAAGGTTCACTACAGGTATCTCCGAAAGTGTCTGTTGGGTTGGCACGAATCGAGACTGGGATTTGTCACTCCGTGTAAACGGAGAGGTACCTCTGGGCCCACTCGGTAGGACATCATCATAATGTGCACAATGTGATCAAGGAGTTGATCACGGGATGATGTGTTACGGAACGATTAAGGAGACTTGCCGGTAACGAGATTGAACAAGGTATCGGGATACCGACGATCGAATCTCGGGCAAGTATCGTACCGCTAGAAAAAGGGAATTGTATACGGGATTGATTGAATCCTTGACATCGTGGTTCATCCGATGAGATCATCATGGAACATGTGGGAGCCAACATGGGTATCCAGATCCCGCTGTTGGTTATTGGCTGGAGAGTTGTCTCGGTCATGTCTGCATGGTTCCCGAACCCGTAGGGTCTACACACTTAAGGTTCGATGACGCTAGGGTTAAAGGGAATAGATATACGTGGTTACTGAATGTTGTTCGGAGTCTCGGATAAGACCCCGGACGTCACGAGGAGTTCCGGAATGGTTCGGAGGTAAAGATTTATATATGGGAAGTCCTGTTTTGGTCGCCGAAAAAGTTTTGGGTTTTATCGATAATGTACCGGGACCACCGGGAGGGTACCGGTGGTCCACCAAGTGGGGCCACCAGCCCCGGAGGGCTGCATGGGCCAAGTGTGGGAGGGGACCAGCCCCAGGTGGGCTGGTGCGCCCCCCACAAGGGCCCAAGGCGCCTAGGGTTTGGGGAGGGGGCGCCTCCACCTAGCTTGGGGGGCAAGTTTCCCCTCTCCCCCCCTTGGCTGCCACCCTAGATGGGTTTGGGGCTACCGCACCCCTTGGGGTGGAAACCCTAAAGGGGGCGCACCCCCTCCCTCTCCCCTATATATACTTGAGGACTTTTGGGCTGCCAACACATGAGTTTTGACCTCTCCATGGCGCAGCCCTGCCTCTCTTCCTCCTCCTCTCCCGCGGTGCTTGGCGAAGCCCTGCAGGATTGCCACGCTCCTCCACCACCACCACGACATTGTGCTGCTGTTGGATGGAGTCTTCCCCAACCTCTCCTTCTCTCCTTGCTGGATCAAGGTGTAGGAGACGTCACCGGGCTACACGTGTGTTGAAAGCGGAGGTGCCGTCCGTTCGGCACTAGGATCTCCGGTGATTTGAATCACGACGAGTACGACTCCATCAACCCCGTTCACTTGAACGCTTCCGCTTAGTGATCTACAAGGGTATGTAGATGCACTCCCCTTTCCTCGTTGCTAGATTACTCCATAGATTGGTCTTGGTGTTGCGTAGAAAATTTTGAATTTCTGCTACGTTCCCCAACAGTGGCATCATGAGCTAGCTCTATGCGTAGTTTCTATGCACGAGTAGAACACAAAGCAGTTGTGGGCATTGATTTTGTCAATTTACTTGCCGTTACTAGTCTTATCTTGATTTGGCAGCATCGTGGGATGAAGCAGCCCGGACCGACCTTACACGTACTCTTACGTGAGACTGGTTCCATCGACTGACATGCACTAGTTGCATAAGGTGGCTAGCGGGTGTCTGTCTCTCCCACTTTAGTCGGATCGGATTCAATGAAAAGGGTCCTTATGAAGGGTAAATATAAATTGGCATATCACGTTGTGGTTTTGGAATAGGTAAGAAACGTTCTTGCTAGAAATCTATAGCAGCCACGTAAAAACTTGCAACAACAATTAGAGGACGTCTAACTTGTTTTTGCAGCATATGCCTTGTGATGTGATATGGCCAAAAGGATGTGATGAATGATATATGTGATGTATGAGATTGATCATGTTCTTGTAATAGGAATCACAACTTGCATGTCGATGAGTATGACAACCGGCAGGAGCCATAGGAGTTGTCTTAATTTATTTATGACCTGCATGTCAACATAAACGTCATGTAATTACTTTACTTTATTGCTAAAGCGTTAGCCATAGTAGTAGAAGTAATAGATGACGAGACAACTTCAAGAAGACACGATGATGGAGATCATGATGATGGAGATCATGGTGTCATGCCGGTGACAACGATGATCATGGAGCCCCGAAGATGGAGATCAAGAGGAGCAAAATGATATTGGCCATATCATGTCACTATTTGATTGCATGTGATGTTTATCATGTTTTACATCTTATTTGCTTAGAACGACGGTAGCTTAAATAAGATGATCCCTCACTAAAATTTGAAGAAAGGTGTTCCCCCTAACTGTGCACCGTTGCGAAGGTTCGTTGTTTCGAAGCACCACGTGATGATCGGGTGTGATAGATTCTAACGTTCGAATACAACGGGTGTAAGCCAGATTTACACAGCAAAAACACTTAGGTTGACTTGACGAGCCTAGCATGTACAGACATGGCCTCGGAACACGGAAGACCGAAAGGTCGAGCATGAGTCGTATAGAAGATACGATCAACATGAAGATGTTCACTGATGTTGACTAGTCCGTCTCACGTGATGATCGGACACGGCCTAGTTGACTCGGATCATGTTTCACTTAGATGACTAGAGGGATGTCTATCTGAGTGGGAGTTCATTAAATGAACTCAATTATCATGAACATAGTCTAAATTGTCTTTGCAAATATGTTGTAGATAAATAGCTCACGTGGTAGCTCCCTGTTTCAATACGTTCCTAGAGAAAGACCAAGTTGAAAGATATTGTAAGCACTGATGCGGACTAGGTCCGTAGTCCGAGGAGTGTCCTGACTGCTACACAGAAGGCTTACGTCTTTGATGCATCGCTCGATGTGCAAACCCCTACAACGTCGTCTGTGGATGTTGTGAACACCTGACTGACACATCCTGATGACTACTTGATAGTTTAGTGCACCATACTTTACGGCTTATAATCGGGATTCCAATGACGTTTTGAACGCCATAAGACATATGAGATGTTCCAAGAGCTGAAATTGGGATTTCAGGCTCATGCCCGTGTTGAGAGGTATGAGACCTCTGACAAGTTCTTTAGCCAACAAGATGGAGGAGATTAGCTCAGCTAGTGAGCATGTGCTCAGAATGTCTAGGTGCTACAATCACTTAAATCAAGTGGGAGTTAAACTTCCAGATAAGATAGTGATTGATAGAGTTCTCTAGCCACTATCACTAAGCTACTAGATCTTCGTGATGAACTATGACATGCAAGGGATGGAGTTGATCCCGGAGCTGTTCGCGGTGCTTAAGACCGCAAAAGGTAGAAATCAAGAAGGAGCATCAAGTGTTGATGGTTTAACAAGACCACTGGTTTCAAGAAGGGCAAGGGCTAGAAGGGAAACTTCATGGATGGCAAACCAGTTGCCGCTCCAGTGAAGGAACCCAAGGTTGAACCCAAACCCGAGACTAAGTGCTTCTATTGTAAGGGGAACGGTCACTGGTAGCGGAATTACCCCAAATGCATGGTAGATAAGAAGGCTGGCAACTTCAACAAAGTATATACGTGTTATTAATGTGTACCTCGCTAGTACTCCTGGTAGCACCTGGGTATTGGATACCGGTTCAGTTGCTATTACTGGTGACTTGAAGCAAAAGCTACGGACTAAACGGAGACTGGCTAAGGGCGAGGTGACGATGTGTGTTGGAAGTGTTTCCAAAGTTGATGAGATCACCATCGCATGCTCCATCTGCCTTCGGGATTAGTATTGAACCTAGATAAATGTTATCAGGTGTCTACGTTGAGCATGAATATGATTAGATCATGTTCATTGCAATACGGTCATTCATTTAAGTTAGAGAATAATGGTTATTCTGTTTACATGAATGATACCTTTCATGGTCATGCACCCTATGTGAATGGTTCATTGAATCTCGGTTGTGGTAATACACATGTTCACGCCAAAAGATGTAGAGTTAATAACGATAGTGCCACTTTCTCGTGGCACTGCCGCTTAGGTCATATTGGCGTAAGATGCATGAAGAAACTCCATGTCAATGGATGTTTGGAGTCACTTGATTTTGAATCACTTGACACATGCGAGCCATGCCTCATGGGCAGGATGACTAAGACCCCGTTTTCAGGTACAATGAAATGGGCAAGTGACTTGTTGGAAATCATGCATGCTGATGCGTGTGATCCAATGAGAATTGAAGCTTGCGGTGGATATCGCTATTTTCTCATCTTCATTGACGATTTGGGTAGACATAGGTATATCTATCTAATGAAGCACAAGTCCGAAATGTTTGAAAAGTTCAAGCGATTTCAGAGTGAAGTTAAGAATCATCATAACAAAGAAGATCATGTTCCTACGATCTGATCAAAAGGGGATTTTCTGAGTTATGAGTTTGGCAAATCACTTAAGACATTATGGAATTGTTTCACAGTTGAAGCCACCTGGAACACCACAATTGTAATGGTGTGTCCGGACGTCATAATCGTACCCTATGAGATATGGTGCGATCTATGATGTCTCTTACCAATCTACCGTTTTCATTTTGAGGTTATGCGTTAGAGACAGCTGCATTCACTTTAGATAGGACACCATCTAAGTCCGTTGAGACGATGTCGTATGAGCATTGGTTTGGCAAGAAACCAAAGTTGTCGTTTCTTAATGTTTGGGGCTGCGATGCTTAAGGCTTTAGCCAGAGAAGCTCGAACCCAAACCAGACAAACACATCTTCATAGGATACCCAAAGGTGACAGTTGGGTATACCTTCTATTTCAGATCCAAGGGCAAATTGTTTGTCGCTAAGAACGGGTCCTTTCTCGAGAAGGAGTTTCTCTCGAAAGAATTGAGTGGGAGGAAGATAGAACTTGATGAGGTTGTCGAACCTTTACTTCAACCAGAGAGTGATGCAACACAGAAAGATGTTTTCTGTGGCGCCTACGTCTGTTGAATAGGAAGTTAATGATAGTGATCATGAAGCTTCAGATCAAGTTGCTATCGAACCTCGTAGGTCGACAAGGATATGTACTACTCCTAAGTGGTACGGTAATCCTGTCTTAGATATCATGTTGTTAGACACAATGAACCTACGAGCTATGGAGAAGCGATGGTGGGCCCGTATTCCGACAAATGGTTAGAAGCCATGAAATCCGAGATAGGATCCATATATCAGAACAAAGTATGGACTTTGGTGGACTTGCCCGATGATCGGCAAGCCATTGAGATAAATGGATCTTTAAGAAGAAGACGGACGTGGGCGGTAATGTTACCGTCTATGAAGCTCGACTTGTGGGAAAGAGTCTTTTCACAAGTTCAAGGAGTTGACTATGATGAGAATTTCTCACCCGTAGCGATGCTTAAGTCCGTCGGGATCATGTTAGCATTAGCTGTATTTTTTGATTATGAAATCTTACAGATGGATGTCAAAACAAGTTTTCTTACCAGTTTTCGTAAGAAAAGTTGTATGTGATACAATAAAAGGTTTTGTCGATCCTAAGGATGCTAAAAGGTATGCTAGCTCCAGCAATCCTTCTATGGACTAGAGCAAGCATCTCGGAATCGGAATATATGTTTTGATGGAGTGATCAAAGCTTTTAGGTTTATACAATGTTTGCTAGAAACTTGTATTTACAAGAAAGTGAGTGGGAGCACTACAATATTTCTGATAAGTATATGTGGATGACATATTGTTGATCTGAAATAATGTAGAATTTCTGGAAAGCATAAACGGTTGTTTGAAGAGTGATTTTCAAAGGAAGACCTGGATAAAGCTGCTTACATATTGGGCATCAAGATCTATAGAAATAGATCAAGACGCCTGATGATACTTTCAAAGAACGCACACCTTGACATGTTTTTGAAAGAGTTCAAAATAGATCAGTCAAAGAAGGGGTTCTTACCTGAGTTGTAAGGTGTGAAGTTGAGTAAGACTCAAAGCTTGACCACGGCATAAGAAAGAGAAAGGACGAAGGTCGTCCCCTATGCTTTTGTCATAGGCTCTATACGGTATGCCATGCTGAAGTACCGCACCTGATGTGTGCCTTGCCACATGTCTGGCAAGAGGGTACAAAGGTGATCTAGGAGTAGATCACCAGATAGCGGTCAAAATTATCCATAGAGGAATAAGGAAATGTTTCTCGGTTATGGAGGTGATAAAGAGTTCGACGTAAAGAGTTACGTCGATGCAAGCTTAACACCTATCCGGATAGCTCTGAGTAGAGATACCGGATACGTATAATGGAGCAACAATTTGGAATAGCTCCAAGTGGAACGTGGTAGCAGCATCTACGATATGACATAAAGTTTTGCGAAGTACATAGGGATCTGAATATGGCAAGACCCGTTGACTACAACCTCTCTCACAAGCATAACATGATCAAACCCAGAACTCATTGAATATTAATCACATAGTGATGTGAACTAGATTAGTGACTCTAGTAAACTCTTTGGATGTTGGTCACATGGCGACGTGACCTGTGAGTGTTAATCACATGGCGATGTGAACTAGATTATTGACTCTAGTGCAAGTGGGAGACTGTTGGAAATATGCCCTAGAGGCAATAATAAATTAGTCATTATTATATATTTCATTGTTCATGATAATCGTTTATTATCCATGCTAGAATTGTATTGATAGGAAACTCAGATACATGTGTGGATACATAGACAACACCATGTCCCTAGTAAGCCTCTAGTTGACTAGCTCGTTGATCAATAGATGGTTACCGTTTCCTAACCATGGACATTGAATGTCATTGATAATGGGATCACATCATTAGGAGAATGATGTGATGGACAAGACCCAATCCTAAGCCTAGCACAAAGATCGTGTAGTTCGTATGCTAAAGCTTCTCTAATGTCAAGTATCATTTCCTTAGACCATGAGATTGTGCAACTCCCGGATACCGTAGGAATGCTTTGGGTGTACCAAACGTCACAACGTAACTGGGTGGCTATAAAGGTTCACTACAGGTATCTCCGAAAGTGTCTGTTGGGTTGGCATGAATCGAGACTGGGATTTGTCACTCCGTGTAAACGGAGAGGTACCTCTGGGCCCACTCGGTAGGACATCATCATAATGTGCACAATGTGATCAAGGAGTTGATCACGGGATGATGTGTTACGGAACGATTAAGGAGACTTGCCGGTAACGAGATTGAACAAGGTATCGGGATACCGACGATCGAATCTCGGGCAAGTATCGTACCGCTAGACAAAGGGAATTGTATACGGGATTAATTGAATCCTTGACATCGTGGTTCATCCGATGAGATCATCATGGAACATGTGGGAGCCAACATGGGTATCCAGATCCCGCTGTTGGTTATTGGCCGGAGAGTTGTCTCGGTCATGTCTGCATGGTTCCCGAACCCGTAAGGTCTACACACTTAAGGTTCGATGATGCTAGGGTTAAAGGGAATAGATATACGTGGTTACCGAATGTTGTTCGGAGTCCCGGATAAGATCCTGGACGTCACGAGGAGTTCCGGAATGGTCCGGAGGTAAAGATATATATATGGGAAGTCCTATTTTTGTCACCGGAAAAGTTTCGGGTTTTATTGGTAATGTACCAGGACCACCGGGAGGGTCCCGGTGGTCCACCAAGTGGGGCCACCAGCCCCGGAGGGCTGCATGGGCCAAGTGTGGGAGGGGACCAGCCCCAGGTGGGCTGGTGCGCCCCCCCACAAGGGCCCAAGGCGCCTAGGGTTTGGGGAGGGGGCGCCTCCACCTAGCTTGGGGGGCAAGTTTCCCCTCTCCCCCCCTTGGCCGCCACCCTAGATGGGTTTGGGGCTGCCGCACCCCTTGGGGTGGAAACCCTAAAGGGGGCGCACCCCCTCCCTCTCCCCTATATATACTTGAGGACTTTGGGGCTGCCAACACATGAGTTTTGACCTCTCCATGGCGCAGCCCTGCCTCTCTTCCTCCTCCTCTCCTGCGGTGCTTGGTGAAGCCCTGCAGGATTGCCACGCTCCTCCACCACCACCACGACGTCGTGCTGCTGCTGGATGGAGTCTTCCCCAACCTCTCCTTCTCCCTGTGCTGGATCAAGGCGTAGGAGACGTCACCGGGCTGCACGTGTGTTGAACGCGGAGGTGCCGTCCGTTCGGCACTAGGATCTCCGGTGATTTGAATCACGACGAGTATGACTCCATTAACCCTGTTCACTTGAACGCTTCCGCTTAGCGATCTACAAGGGTATGTAGATGCACTCGCCTTTCCTCGTTGCTAGATTACTCCATAGATTGATCTTGGTGTTGCGTAGAAAATTTTGAATTTCTGCTACGTTCCCCAACATCTAGAGTATTAAGTTAAAAACAGAGTAACGCCTTAAGCAAGATGACATGATGTAGAGGGATAGACTCATGCAATATGATGAAAACCCCATCTTATTATCCTCGATGGCAACAATACAATACGTGCCTTGCTGCCCCTACTGTCACTGGGAAAGGACACCACAAGATTGAACCCAAAGCTAAGCACTTCTCCCATTGCATGAAAGATCAATCTAGTAGGCCAAACCAAACTGATAATTCGAAGAGACTTGCAAAGATAACCAATCATACGCAAAATAATTCAGAGAAGATTCAAATATTGTTCATACATAGACTTGATCATAAACCCACAATTCATCGGTCTCAACAAACACACCGCAAAAAGAAGATTACATCGGATAGTTCTCCACAAGAGAGGGGGAGAACATTGTATTGAGATCCAAAAAGAGAGAATAAGCCATCTAGCTAATAACTATGGACCTGTAGGTCTAACGTAAACTACTCACACTTTATCAGAGGGGCTATGGTGTTGATGTAGAAGCCCTCCATGATCGATGCCCCCTCCGGCGGAGCTTCGGAACAGGCCCCAAGATGGGATCTCGTGGATACAGAAAGCTGTGGCGGTGGAATTAGGTTTTTGGCTCCGTATCTCATTGTTTGGGGGTACGTAGGTATATATAGAAGGAAGGAGTACGTCGGTGGAGCAACAGGGGGCCCACGAGGGTGGAGGGCGCGCCTGGGGGGGGGGGAGGCACACCCCTACCTCGTGGCCTCCTCTTTTGTGTCTTGACGTAGGGTCCAAGTCTCCCGGGTCTTGTTTGTTGAGAAAATCACGTTCCCGAAGGTTTCATTCCGTTTGGACTCCGTTTGATATTCCTTTTCTTTGAAACCCTAAAACAGGCAATAAACAACAATTCTGGGCTAGGCCTCCGGTTAATAGGTTAGTCCCAAAACTAATATAAAAGTGGAAAATAAAGCCCAATAATGTCCAAAACAGTAGATAATATAGCATGGAGCAATCAAAAATTATAGATATGTTGGAGACGTATCAATGCTCCCACTCACTTTATTGTAAATACAGGCTTCACCACAAGTCTATATAAAACCATATGCTTTGATCACTTTATCAAAGCATATATTCCAACTCCGAGATGCTTGCACCAGTCCATAGATGGATCGCTGGAGCTTGCTCACTTTGTTAGCACCTTTAGGACCGACAAAACCTTCTGGTTGCATCATATACAACTCTTCTTTAAGAAATCCATTAAGGAATGCAGTTTTGACTTCCATTTTCCAGATTTCATAAAGTGCGGCAACTGCTAACATGATTTGGACAGACTTTTAAGGATCGATATGAGTGAGAAAATCTCATCGTAGTCAACACCTTGAACTTGTCGAAAACATTTTGCGATAATTCGAGCTTTGTAGATAGTAACACTACTATCAGCATCCATCTTCCTCTTGAGGATCATTTATTCTCAGTGACTCACCGATCATCGGGCAAGTCAATCAAAGTCCATACATTGTTCTCATACATGGATCCCATCTCAGATTTCATGGCCTCAAGCCATTTTTCGGAATCTGGGCTCATCATAGCTTCCTCATAGTTCGTAGGTTCGTCATGGTCTAGTAACATGACTTCCAGAACAGGATTACCGTACCACTCTGGTGCAGACCGTACTCTGGTTGACCTACGAGGTTCGGTAGTAACTTGATCTGAAGTTTCATGATCATCATCATTAGCTTCCTCACTAATTGGTGTAGGAATCACTAGAACTGATTTCTGTGATGAACTACTTTCCAATTCAGGAGAAGGTACAATTACCTCATTAGGTTCTACTTTCCTCCCGCTCACTTCTTTCGAGAGAAACTCCTTCTCTAGAAAGGATCCATTCTTTGCAAAAAAAATCTTGCCTTCGGATCTGTGATACAAGGTGTACCCAACAATTCCTTTTGGGTATCCTATGAAGACACACTACTCCGATTTGGGTTCGAGCTTATCAGTTTGAAACTTTTTTACATAAGCATCGCGACCCGAAACTTTAAGAAATGACAGCTTTGGTTTCTTGCCAAACCATAGTTCATACGGTGTCATCTCAACGGATTTAGATGGTGCCCTATTTAACATGAATGCGACTGTCTCTAATGCATAACCCCAAAATGATAGTGGTAAATCGGTAAGAGACATCATAGATAGCACCATATCCAATAAAGTACGATTATAACGTTTGGACACACCATTATGTTGTGGTGTTCTAGGTGGCGTGAGTTGCGAAACTATTCCACATTGTTTCAAATGAAGACCAAACTCGTAACTCAAATATTCGCCTCCGTGATCAAATCATAGAAACTTTATTCTCTTGTTACGATGATTTTCCACTTCATTATGAAATTCTTTGAACTTTTCAAATGTTTCAGACTTATGTTTCATTAAGTAGATATACCCATATCTGCTCAAATCATCTGTGAAGGTCAGAAAATAACGATACCCACCACGAGCCTGAACACTTATCGGATTGCATACATCAGTATGTATCATTTCCAATAAGTCAGTTGCTCGCTCCATTGTTCCGGAGAATGGAGTCTTAGTCATCTTGCCCATGAGGCATGGTTCGCAAGCATCAAGTGATTTATAATCAAGTGATTCCAAAGGTCCATCAGCATGGAGTTTCTTCATGCGCTTTACACCAATATGACCTAAACGGCAGTGCCACCAATAGGTTGCACTATCATTATTAACTTTGCATATTTTGGCTTCAATATTATGAATATGTGTATCACTACGATCGAGATTCAATAAATCATTCACCTTGGGTGTATGACCATAGAAGGTTTTATTCACGTAAATAGAATAACAATTATTCTTTGACTCAAATGAATAACCATATTGCAATGAACATGATCCAATCATATCATGCTCAACGCAAACACCAAATAACATTTATTTTAGGTTCAACACTAATCCTGAAGGTAAAGGGAGTGTGCGATGGTGATCTTATCAACCTTGGAATCATTTCCAACATAGATCGTCACCTCATCCTCAACTAGTCTTTGTTTATTTTGCAACTCCCGTTTCGAGTTACTACTCTTAGCAACTGTGCCAGTATCAAATATAGAGGGGTTTGCTATAAACACTAGTAAAGTACACATCAATAACATGTATATCAAATAAACCTTTGTTCACTTTTCCATCCTTCTTATCCGCCAAGTATCTAGGGCAGTTCCACTTCCAGTAACCATTTCCTTTGCTGTAGAAGCACTCAGTTTCAGGCTTGGGTCTAGCTTTGGTCTTCTTCATGGGATTGGCAACTTTCTTGCCATTCTTCTTGAAATTCCCTTTCTTCCCCTGGCCCTTTTATTTGAAACTAGTGGTCTTGTCAACCATCAACACTTGATGCTTTTCTTGATTTCTACCTTCGTCCATTTCAGCATCGCGAAGAGCTCGGGGAATCGTTTTCATCATCCCTTGCATATTATAGTTCATCACGAAGTTCTAGTAACTTGGTGATAGTGACTAGAGAACTTTATCAATTACTATCTTATCTGGAAGATTAATTCCCACTTGATTCAAGAAATTGTAGTACCCAGACAATCTGAGCACATGCTCACTGGCTGAGCTATTCTCCAACATCTTGTAGGCAAGGTACTGTCAGAGGTCTCATACCTCTCGACACAGGCATGAGTATGAATTACCAATTTCAACTCTTAGAACATCGTATATGTTCTGTGACATTTCAAAACATTTTTGAAGTCCCGGTTCTAAGCCGTAAAGCATGGTGCACTAAACTATCAAGTAGTCATCATACCGAGCTTTGCCAAACGTTCATAACGTCTGCATCTGCTCCTGCAATAGGTTTGTCACCTAGCGGTGCATTAAGGACATAATTCTTCTGTGCAGCAATGAGGATAATCCTCAGATCACGGACCTAGTCCGCATCATTTCTACTACCATCTTTCAACTTATTTTTCTCTAGGAACATATAAAAAATAAACGGGGAGCCTCATCGCAAGCTATTGATCTATAACATAGATATGCAAAAACTGTCAGGACTAAGTTCATTATAAATTAAGTTTAATTAATCATATTACTTAAGAACGCCCACTTAGATAGGCATCCCTCTAATCATCTAAGTGATCACGTGATCCATATCAACTAAACCATGTGCGATCATCACATGAGATGGAGTAGTTTTCAATGATGAACATCACTATGTTGATCATATCTACTATATGATTCACGCTCGACCTTTCGGTCTTAGTGTTCCGAGGCCATATCTGCATATGCTAGGCTCGTCAAGTTTAACCTGAGTATTCTGTGTGTGCAAAACTGGCTTGCACCCGTTGTATGTGAACGTAGAGCTTATCACACCCGATCATCACATGGTGTCTCAGCATGACGAACTGTAGCAATGGTGCATACTCAGGGAGAACACTTATACCTTGAAATTTAGTGAGAGATCATCTTATAATGCTACTGTCGATCCAAGCAAAATAAGATGCATAAAGGATAAACATCACATGCAATCAATATAAGTGATATGATATGGCAATCATCATCTTGTGCCCTTGATCTCCATCTCCAAAGCACCGTCATGATCACCATCGTCACCAGCTTGACACCTTGATCTCCATCGGGCATCATTGTCGTCTCGCCAACCATTGCTTCTACGACTATCGCTACCGCTTAGTGATAGAGTAAAGCAATTACATGGCGATTGCATTTCATACAATAAAGCGACAACCATATGGCTCCTGCCAATTGCCGATAACCGTGTTACAAAACATGATCATCTCTTACAATAAAATTTAACATCATGTCTTGACCATATCAAATCACAACATTCCCTGCAAAAACAAGTTAGACATCCTCTACTTTGTTGTTGCAAGTTTACGTGGCCGCTATGGGCTGAGCAAGAACCGTTCTTACCTACGCATCAAAAACCACAACGCGGTATAGTGATTGCTTTTTGATCTTCAGAAAGAACCCTATTCATTGAATCCGATTCAACTAAAGTTGGAGAAACTGACACCCACCAGCCACCTGTGTGCGAAGCATGTAGGTAGAACCAGTCTCGCGTAAGCGTACGTGTGATGTCGGTCTAGGCCGCTTCATCCAACAATACCGCTGAATCAAGAATCAACTAGTAACGGCAAGCAATAAGTATATACCCACACCCACAACTCCTTTGTGTTCTACTTGTGCATATAACATCTACGCATAAACCTGGCTCTGATACCACTGTTGGGGAACACAGTAATTTCAAAAAATTCCTACGCACACGCAAGATCATGGTGATGCATAGCAACAAGAGGGGAGAGTGTTGTCCACGTACCCTCATAGACTATAAGCAGAAGCGTTATGACAACGCGGTTGATGTAGTCGTACGTCTTCACGATCGACCGATCCTAGTACCGAAAGTACGGCACCTCCGCGATCTGCACATGTTCGGCTCGGTGACGTCCCACAAACTCACGATCTAGCAGAGTGTCGTGGGAGAGCTTCGTCAGCACGACAGCATGATGACGGTGATGATGATGCTACTGTCGCAGGGCTTCGCCTAAGCACCGATACGATATGACCGAGGTGGATTATGGTGGAGGGGGGCACCGCACACGGCTAGAAACAATCAACTTGTGTGTCTATGGGGTGCCCCCTGGCCACGTATATAAAGGATGGAGGGAGGAGGAGGCCGGCCCTCATAGGGCGCGCCTAAAGTGTAGAGTCGTACTAGGACTCCCTAGTCCTAGTAGGATTCCATCTCCCACATGGAATAGGAGAAAGGGAAGGGAGAAGGAGAAGGAAGGAAGGGGGTGCCCCCTTTCCCTAGTCCAATTCGGACCAGTCCATGCGGAAGGAGCGCGGCCACCCTTGAGGCCTTTCTCTCCTTTCCCGTATGGCCCATTAAGTCCCAATACGAATTCCTGTAACTCTTCGGGACTCCGAAAAATACCCGAATCACTCGGAACATTTCCGATGTTCGAATATAGCCTTCCAATATATCGATCTTTACGCCTCGACCATTTTGAGACTCCTCATCATGTCCCCCGTCTCATTTGGGACTCCGAACAAACTTCGGTCATCAAATCACATAACTCATAATACAAATCGTCATAGAATGTTAAGCGTGCGGACCCTACGGGTTCGAGAATTATGTAGACATGACCGAGACTCATCTCTAGTCAATAACCAATAGCGGAACCTGGATGCTCATATTGGTTCCTACATATTCTACGAAGATCTTTATCGGTCAAACCGCATAACGATATACGTTGTTCCCTTTGTCATCGGTATGTTACTTGCCCAAGATTCGATCGTCGGTATCTCAATATCTTGTTCAATCTCGTTACCAGCAAGTCTGTTTACTCGTTCTGTAATGCATCATCCCGTAACTAACTCATTATCACATTGCTTCTAATGCTTATAGTGCCGTGCATTACTGAGAGGGCCCAGAGATACCTCTCCGATACTCGGAGTGACTAATCCTAATCTTGATCTATGCCAACTCAACAAACACCATCGGAGACACCTGTAGAGCATCTTTATAATCACCCAGTTACATTGTGATGTTTGATAGCACACAAGGTGTTCCTCCGGTATTCGGGAGTTGCATAATCTCATAGTCAAAGGAACATGTATAAGTCATGAAGAAAGCAGTAGAAATAAAATTGAATGATGATTATGCTAAGGTAACGGATGGGTCATGTCCATCACATCATTCTCTAATGATGTGATCCCTTTCATCAAATGACAACACATGTCCATGGCTAGGAAACTTAACCATCTTTGATTAACGAGCTAGTCAAGTAGAGGCATACCAGGGACACTCCGTTTGTCTATGTATTCACACATGTACTAAGTTTCCGGTTAATACAATTCTAGCATGAATAATAAACATTTATCATGATATAAGGAAATATAGATAACAACTTTATTATTGCCTCTAGGGCATATTTCCTTTAGTATCGGGGGCATGAACCGTGGAGAAGTTGGAATACAGTAGATATTACACCAATAAAAATAAAGAATGAGTTCACAACAATACCAAAAATTGGTGATTTATTTTATTATACTAACAATCTCATGAGATTTCTATTGAGTTTTGTATTATGAAATTTTCAAGTTTTGGGTAAAGATTTGATGGACTATGGAATAAGGAGTGGCAAGAGCCTAAGCTTGGGGTGGGCACCCCAAGGTAATATTCAAGGACAACCAAGCATCTAAGCTTGGGCATGCTCCGGATGGCATCCCCTCTTTCGTCTTCGTTCCATCGTTAAATTTACTTGAGGCTATATTTTTATTCACCACATGACATGTGTTTTGCTTGGAGCGTCTTGTATGATATGAGTCTTTGCTTTATAGTTTGCCACAATCATCCTTGCTGTACACACCTTTTGAGAGGGACACGCATGAATCTTGAATTTATTAGAATACTCTATGTGCTTTACTTATATCTTTTGAGCTAGGCAATTTTGCTATAGTGCTTCACTTATATCTTTTTAGAGGACGATCGTGGCTTTATTTTATAGAAATTGTTGAACTCTCATGCTTCACTTATATTATTTTGAGAGTCTCTATAACAGCATGGTTATTTAGTTTTGGGTTCCATCTTGCGGTTGTCGTGGTTCTAAGACTGACAGTAGAATAGGGGGTAGGTATGAGGAGGCAAGATCCCAGCTATCACTACAAAAAAATACACTTCCGTGATGATACATGTTTGTCACAGTAGGTCGCATTTTTTGTCATGCATGTACATCCATGACGATTTTATGACAGAATCAAGATAGTCATACCTGTGCTGTCGTAGAAGTGTTCCATGACATTACCAAAATTATCATCACGGAAGTGTCCACTTCCATGACGATAAATCGCGCGTCACAGAAGTGCTTTCGACAAGGGTGACCGACATGTGGCATCCACCGTAACGGAACGCCATTAAGCTATCGGGTCGGGTTTTGGATCCGATAACCCGTTAACAGCCCCAACCAATGGGGATTTTCCACGTGTAAAATCATCATTGGCTGGAGGAAACACATGTCGGCTCATCGTTGGGACAGATGTCATCCACTCATTAGATGGAAGGCGCCTATGATACGTCGACACGTGGCACGACCCAATAGAGGCCCATTCCTATGAAAAGGCCGGCCCGTTTGACTTGGTCAAAAGGTGGCGGGCTGGCTCATGGAAAGCCTGTTAACGGCCTATTCGCATATTGCCCATTTACAGCCCGCTAACCCAAGGCCTGTAACGCCCTATCCAAATTAGGCCCAGTAGCGTCATCTGGGCCATCCAATATGATTCTAGCCCATTTTCACTTCTGGCGCATGTATGGCCCATGACGTCTTTCAGCCCATATGAGGCCATATGTAACTCTTGGCCTATTAACGGCCCATGGTGAAACTAGCCCGTAATGAACAGTGTATCACTTTACACCCATTAACGGCCTGTGGTGAAATTGGCCCGTAATGAACAGTGTATCACTTTATATCCATTAACGGCCTGTTATTCCGTTGGGCCGTTTCCAGCCCATGTTATCTTTCGACCTTCTCAGAGCCCATTTATTCATGGTCTCATTTCCAGCATTCGTTTACTTATGGCCCGTTACTGTCATTTTCTGCTTGTGGGCCAAATTCAGCCCGTGGTTACAGTCGGCCCGTTTGTGGTCCGTTAATACGTTGGGTCGTTTTCATAGCATCATCAAATACAGCCTATTAACGATGGCCCGTTATGGTCGGCCCATGAACGGACGATTCCAACTCTAGCCTGTTTACGACCATAATGCCGTCTATTTGGCCCATGTTTGGCCAATCGATCATACGGCCCGTATCAGGCCCATTGATGATACGGCCCGCAGAAGGCCCATTGTTTCTACGGCCCGTAGAAGGCCCACTGTTTCTACGGCCAGTAGGAGGCCCAGTGTCACGACAGTAAATATTAGCCCATGGTTATTGTGGCCTAGTTTTAAAAAATAGGTTATTGCAGCCAGTAGCTAACCGCGGAAAAAGAACTACAATGACTACAAGCAAACAAATAAACAAGACAAGAAGGAAATAAATAAGCAAGCAACTAACGCTAGGCTATTAGGGATATTACACATATTACATTCACTGGGCATCAAAGTTCGCCACCAGTGCAAATATAGGGAACAAAGCAGCATATCATATACACTGGTTGTCAATGTTGGCGACCAGTGCAAATAAACGCCGCAGCAAAACAAATCCAGAACTGAAACCACTTCAGAAGATCTCAAGAAACAATATCCTGGGTACCCATAATGCTGGCAAGATGCTTAGCAAGCTTATTAACTTTCTCTTGTTTGGCGCTTAAATCCTCCCGCGCTTGCTGTTGCACCAGAAAATATGCATCTGAATTTTGCAGGGACTTCCTCAGTCCTTCAGCTTCCTGTCGCAGCACATCTGATCGATGTCTTTCAACTTGAAGTTGAGACTCAAGAAGACGAACTAATTCAGGCAGCGAGTTCGAAGAGCTTGTGCTAGCAGTAGTGGCCAGTAACTCGAACACTACATCAAGACAAGACTTTTGGGTTCCCTCACTATCGTCAAGATAGTTTTTATCAGCTTTCTTGGAGACCAACATGGATGTCTCACTATCTTGAACCTTATCTGCATTACTTCCTTTACCATTGGATAACGCGGTACTGTTCTTCAATATTTTGTCTGCATTCTAAAAGAGAAACAAGCAGACACATCACATGTTTACCATGTTGTATATGAAACTCATTTTGGTAAATGAGTTCAGTAGTAAAGTGGACAGGATAACAGCATGAAACAAACATATATCTATGTACCATGGTCACTTTATGGTCTATATCATTCTAGTTTTTGTTGCCAAATCAAGATAGAGACACACTTCAAATAATATTTGTTCAAGACAAAGCAGAATAGACAGAATATAAGTGTGGGTAACTATAGAGCAATAACAACACTTGTATTGTGCATGACATGAGAACATAACTGTTTATTCAATTGAAACTGAAATGAACATAGAGCAGGTTACAACAGCAAACCAGTTAAAGAAACAGGTTTAAAACATACCTGTTGCGCCATTGGAGTTTCAATTCCATCCTTCAAATTTGAAAATAGTTGGTATGAGTAAATACAGTAATACAAGAGCAAAGGAGTATGAACCATAGCTACAGAAACTGACCTGAGAACAAATCTTCTTCTCCTTTAAGCATTGAGATGGGATTCAGAGTGGTGGTCCTCGTGCTTTGGGCACTGCAGTTCCCTTACCAACTGCTCGTGTTTGGGTGCTCTGTGGTGGAGACGGTGCTGTGCCAACTGGAACTAGGTTACTATCTGCCGGGGTTGGGGTTAGAAGGGGTGTAGCTGGTTCTCTGTCTAACTGGGTAGGGGTACAATCTGCGAGAGTCTGGGTTATCAGTGGTGGATCTGGTCCTTGGGCAAGTACAACCGTGGTTCTATCTGCATCAACTGGTAGCACTATCTTTTCTGAAGACCGTGTTGTTACTCCCTTAGATAATGCCATCATGCTCTCCAATTCAAATGGCTGATAAACAAGAAAAGTAATTGAAGGTATAGACATTGTATGATAGACAAGTGCAATGGATAGTGGGGAATAAAAGAGGGCATGAAATAATTTATATTTATGTTGTCTAACCAAACAGGATAGCATGACACAATTTCATATATATGATGGCTGACTAAACAGGATAGCATGACACAATTTCACATTATGATGGCTAACTAAAAAAGATGGAAAGACATAGTTCAAAATATGAGTCTATGTAAACAGGATGACATGACATAACTATGTAATGTGTTTATTAAATAGGTTGGCATGCCATAATTCACATACATTCACGGATAGAATGCCATAATTCAAAATATGATGACTGTAAGCACTAAACAGGATGAGATGATATAACTATATGATGTCTTTATTAAATGGGTTGCCATGCTATAATTCAGATAGATGATGTGTATGTACTATGTAAACATGATGGCATGATATAATTGAAATATATGATTTATATAGTAAGCAAGTAAGCATATGGCAATCCATATATGATGTAAAAACTAAGCAATGCAAGACAACATGCATGACATGGGTAATATAACCCTACCAAGTTTGAGCATAGACCTCAGGGGGAAAATAGGACTGGTCATCAGTCTCTGAATCCTCCTCTGAGGAGCTCTCTGTAACCAGCAAGATGTCTGCTTTAGCAGGTAGCATTGTCTGCTCTGAATGCCTTGTTTTCACTCCAGATACTTCCATCACCGCTTCAAATGGCTGATGCAATATACAAATTTTGTCGACAAATGGAACACGTAATACAAAAAAATGATAGCATGATATAACTCACATACATGATTATTGGCTAAATAGCATGGCATTGCATAATTCACATATATAATGCCTTTGCAACAAGATAGCATTGTATAATTCACATATATAATTTCTTGCAACAAGATGGCAATGCATAATTCACATATATGGTAATTAGACACTGAACAGGTGGCATTCACACAAAGCATGTCTAAACTAATCAAATGACATAGCAATGCGAGACACCATACGCACGATATGAGCAACATAACCCTGCCAAGTTAGAGCATACACCTCGGGGGGGGGGATAGGACTGGTCATCTGTCTCTGAATCCTCCTCTGAGGAGCTATCCGTAACCAGCGAGATATGCGCTTCATCAGATAGCATAGTCTGCTCTGAAGACCTTGTTTTCACTCAAAATTTGCCATCACTGTGTCAAATGGCTGATGCACACGAAGAGCAGTTGAATGTACTAACATTGTTGACAAATGTAATATGTAACGAAAAAAGGATGGCCTGATATAATTTAAATATAAGATGACTGGCTAAGCAGGATGGCATTGCAAAATTCACATATATGATGTCTGGCTAAACAAGATGGCGTTGCATAATTCACATAAAAGATGAATAAACTAAACAGATGGCACTCACACAAAGGATGTCTAAACTAAGCAGATGACATATTTGATGTATAAAGTAAGCAATGCAAGACACCATATGCATGATATAACCAACATCGGCATGCCAAGTTAGAGCGAAGACCTCAGGGGGTAAATAGGAGTTGTCTTCTCCTTCTGAATCCCCCTCAGAACAGATATCTTCCTCTCGATTACAATCCGAAATGCGTGGAGGGGGGCTGCCTTTGCGCCTACCATGGAGCGACGTCTGCATGAAATTTTATTGCCACGCAAGGCTCGTCTCTTTTGCTCTACATGTTCAGTTCCATTGTTTACAATAACTGTCATGCATAGGAATAAAACATGGTGAGATTATGTAAGGAGTGCATGCAGAAATCCAGAGTGATGGTAGCAACCTGTGGATAGACCCAAAACCAATAATAGCAGGCAGATAATGGCTTCAGTTAAAAAATACAGATAATGGCTTCTTTACTGTTTGTTTCCCACCCAACATGAAACTCATAGTAGACACCGGAGATTAACCAGAGAGTAGATAGATACTATTGATAGTGGCCCCGATATGTACCCCACAACCATTTAAAAACTCAAGTTTGACCATTAGTTTGGAGCTGACTCAGAGTCTAATCGGTGAACAGGACGATAAAGTAGCATGTAATATCAAGCGATGCATAACGTAAGCAGACACGAAAGAGTGTGACCTCTCTTGCGGACCCGTGTAGTCCTCAAGGTCATCTGCTCGGTTGATGATGGTAATGCAGTTTTCATGGCTGCCAGCGGCGCGGAAGAAGATCTGAGGCGGCGAAAGACAGTCTGGAGGCTGGATCCCTGCTGTGCTGGACCCTTTTGTCGTTGGAGCAGCTGAGTTGGGGTGGACGACGGCGCAGCAGGAGCGGGACAATCCACACAAGGTTTTCTTTGACAACTATCTGTAAGAGAAGTAATTCTGTAAGGGTTCGTTTGAATTGGAGGATTCCAACAATGCAGGGATAGGAAATAGACAGGAATAGGATAGGAATGCACGTGCAAAATAGAGAATTTAAAAACACAGGATTTCTGCCAATCTAGGTGTTTGATTTACAACAATTGGAAGATCACATGATGCAAAGAAGCATGGTGAGATTAAGTCAAACCACAAGAAAATGTACGGTTATAATGCTATTATGCTACTATCTCTTAGTCTTGTGCTTCATGAATAGGAATTTGAAAAGGAGGACAAGTGAAAATTAAAATTCCTACGTTTTTTCTTTCATGGAGACTAAAGGAACAAATCCGTGTGCTCAGTGGACAATATATATAACATCTAGAGTAAAAAAGAGATGCAACAAGTATACAACCTCTTTGGCAAAGCCAGGTCGATCTTAGTGTGATTGGGTTGGCCGGTGAGGATGCTCCGGCTGACTTTGCTGTCGGAGGAGGGGAAGAAGATCTTAGGCGTCTAGAGATGGAGCCCAAGGAACTGCTCCGCTGTGATGGAGGGTTTCATCGTTGGAGCAGCTCCGGTGAGTTGTACGACGCCGAGGCTGAAGCAGGACAAGAGAGACAACGAACGACATTAACCTGAGTGGAATTCTAATAGCATCTCCAATACATGACGTAAAATACATAACCACAAAGTGCTAGATGTAAAATACATCAGCCACTCATCTCTGAACTTAACTGTCAAAACTGAACTTAACTGTCGAAACTAAATTTTGCTGTCGAAACTAAATTTTGCTGTCGAAACTGAACGCACTAGCAAGGTGAGGCTACACGTCGGTTGACTGACTTTTTCATCTCTGGTTTGTCGATTTTGCAGTCGTTGGATACGAAATCAAGGGCCTGCGGTTCATCTTCAACCTCCACCCCCTGAGCCGCCAGCCACCACCGGCCAAACAGCAGCCCCCCGCCGCCCGCGGCCGGCGGTGCGCCGTCTCGCCCGCCCCGAAAACACTCCCCACTGCCGGTCCGCCGCCGCCCCAGCCATCCCTCTAGCCCCCCTCGTGCTGAGCTTTTCCTCCGGCGATCCCCACGCCACCGCCCCGCCAACACCCCGCCACCGCCGGCGACCACCGCCCCCATCCTGAACCCTAAGATAGATAGTGGGGTACCTCTCTGGCGAGCCCCCCTCACCGCTGCAGCTGGTTCTTCCTTCACCCCGGCGAGCCCCCCCACCCCCTGAAAATCGACTGACCCAAAAGTCGATTCAGTCGACTGAAGTGTAGCTAAATCGGAGCAGCATCGCAAGCAAGAGCAAGAGCGAGAGCAGCAGCGCGAGCAAGAGCAATAGCAAGAGCAGAGCAGGCAGGCGACCGAGAGCAAGAGCAGAGCAGCAACGCGAGCGAGAGCTAAAGCAGCAGCAGCTCCTACTGATGTGGACAATGCCACCGAGGGAGCGACGCCGTGGAGGAAGTGGCTGGCGATGCCACCATGGATGAAGCCGCGCCATGTCGGCTCGGGACCGAGCGCCGGCAGCACCATGAGATCGAATCAAGAAGAAAAAGCGGTGATTAGTGTACAACCTCTTTGGTGGCGCCGATTAGGCCGCAGCTTCATCCGAGGAAACGGTGATGATGATGCTCTTCCGGTGGTGCAGGTGAAGACGGCGATGTGGGAATGGAGGTGGCGCGAAAGACGAGGGGAACGTCGGGGCAGCTCCTTGGAGGTGGAGGACGGGGTGGTTGAACCGGCGGGACGATGAGATCGACGACGGGTCCTCATCCGGTACGGTGGATGAGGGACGTCAAGGTGTTGCTGTGGACGACATCGTCGGGGAAGAGGCTCTGGCTGGGTGGTGGACGGAGCAGGGTGTGGGGTTTCGTCGCGGGTTTTCGCGGCCTCGGTGTACGAATGGGTGGGCGGATGGGATGGCAGTGGGGAACCATGGCTTAGAGACGCGCTTGTGTCAAATGTGGGGTAAGTTACGAAAGTACCCCCACCGATTTGAGGCGGTTCTTTCGGTTCAGGGGTACCACGGGCATTTCGCGTGTCGGGATTTCACAGGAGGTGGGAGTTTTCGCGCGCGTTGTAATTTCGGAATAGCAAGGCGCGGGTTGAGATGAGGGAGTTGTCAGAGCACAACGAGACAAAGATATATCTTAAATATTTCGGGCTAACAAGGTGCGGGTTGAAATTTCCGGACAAGCCTAACGTGTACTGTACCAAATCAATGTGCACTACAAATGTCATTCAAAACTTTGAATTCATGTTATGTTCAATTAAAATATTTCTCTACGTGTATAATGCATGCAACATACTACTCAAATGAACGTTTTAGTGCATTACAAACGTATATACTACCGCTTCAATATGAAGTAAATTTGAATTCGTTTCTCTATTTGAATAAGATCTACAGTAATGATTGTTGTGAAGTCAAAACATTTGAATTCGTTTCTCTGTTTTAATAAGATCTACAATCATCATTATTGTCAAGTTAAACCATCGTTTGTGTATTATCTTCACATCACACCACATGATTAGTCTCGAGTTACTTATGAACTATGTGTACTATATGAACTCGAACTAGATTTTTTGAATCCACTTTATTTTGATTTCAAATCACATTACATTTATAGCTCTAGCTAGATCTTCATAATCTAAACCATGTCTCATATGTATAATGTGTTTATCACATTATCTGTGAGTTGCAAACACCACACATTACCACAAATTCAAATAAAATGTGAGAATGTTTGATATATAGTATTGTTTAGATTGTTCGATATTTAGTTGTAAGCTGCAAACGCCACACATTATCACAAATTCAAATAAAATGTGAGATTGTTTGATGTATAGTATGCTTTAGATTGTTAGGCATTTAGCTGTGAGTTGCAAACGCCATGCATTATCACATTATGGTACAACATGTGCACAACACGTGTATCACCGCTATATTCATGCATGCAATGTTTAAAACACTATGATCTCCTATTCAAATATATGAATCCGCTTTCATATCAAATTATGATCTTTGTTAGTCTCTTACACCCACACAATCCTCTAACCTTTGTAGCTACCACTAACTTTCTATCGTGCATTCACACGCCCTCCCCCTCCCCCGGCATTCTATCCACCAGGCACATTCATTTTTTCTTTAGGTCGTTCTCCGAGAGTCTCCACAACTCCTTTCCGACACACACCGATCGATAAACCTCTCCAGCGATGCCTGCCTACAACATACACACACACCTTCAATCTCCTCCTTTATGTGTCCTTGCCTCGTGTCTCTCATACGGTCAGACACACATGTAAACTCTCGCCCCTCTTTTCATCGATCTCACAACCGCACACTCCTCCCCCTATCTAGCTAGTAGTTGGGCCTCTCGCACCACCTCCTAGCTCCATTCTCTCTGTCTATATGTCTCGTTGGGCCTTATTTGCCTCTAACAAATGGACGTACACCGACCGATCTCTCGCTATACATATAGCTAGCTAGGTCCTTATAACTCGTTTTTACCCACACGTAAATCGATCTACCTCATTAGTTGTGTCTCTCCCTTCCTCCGACAAACAACAATTGATCTACCGATCTAGTTAGGTTTGCTTACCAAACACATGGTTCCCCTTCATCATCCATGGATGCGTCCCGATAGATCTATCACGCACAGGCACACACAGAAACACATCCCCACTCTTATTGATAACATTGCAGTTCCACCCTCAGTTTGTCTAGTAGGCCTCTCCCACCATCTTCGGGAAGCAACTCCATCACCCATCCAGCACTCTACCCCTCTCCCTCCCTCTCCCTCCCACTCTCTCTCCTCTCTCTCTGTCCCATCATATTTCCCGTCCTTCAGTTATGTATGGATGTCGACCGATCTCCCTCAAGACATACCTGGGTCTCTCCTTCTCAACACATATACGAGTCGTTCTACCTCTATGGTTAGGCCTCTACCTACCCCTCCCCCCACCCCTCCCCCCACACAAACCGATACATCGAGCGCTCTAGTCATGTCTCCCTGCCACAGAAAAACTTGACATGTGCCCTCTAACGTTCCGGTAGGCAAGTCACCCTATATCTTTGACTTGCACACACACACAATTTCGATGGCTCTCTTCATCGATCTCGCACCCACCCACTTGATCCTCTCTTCGACTCTATAGATAGCTATGACCCCTCCCTCTCTTCTCGTGGATTGCCCGACCCTCTATGTATGATATGGATAGGCCTCCATTTCACACACATTGCATGCAAAATTTTGTTTGAGATGTCACCGACACATATTCCCACAAATAATTCACGAAATCAACCCCCACCCCACCCCCACCCCAAAACAAAAAACACTCACGAACGCGGTTTGTATCTCTCACACACACCCACGTAGGTGGGGGACGTGCATGAAGAGAAGAGGTGCATGCACGGTGCACGTACTCCCGTCTCTTTCCCAACCACACCCGCGCGGGTACACGGTGGAGCTCATTTCTGTACGAAAAAGGAAGCCCACGTGGTAATTTGGCACGTGTACTAGTTGTCCACTTGGTGGAGGGAGCTTCGTCTACCACGGGTGAACAAACAAATTGGGACTTGACGTGTGATGTTAAAAAAAGAGGCAAACCATGTGGGGCCTACCTTAGAGGCAAGGCTCTATACACTGGAGTACTTTTGATGTGTCCCGTCAACTCGCAGAACGAGGAGAAGCTTGCTTAGTATGCCATCGCCCCCGCCCACGGGCGTGGTGGCTCGCAGGATGAGGTGAAGCTTGCTCCGCCTTACGCCCGCTCCCTCGCCCATGCGCGCGGTGGCTCGTAGGACGAGGAGAAAAATTTACTACTCCCTCCGTTTACTCCTCGTCCCTACTACCTTGGTTATAGAGATTATATCATATTGTTTGGAATATATATGTCCTTTAGTAGATTTCAATATGAACTACTAGTACATACTCCAAACACTGATATATAGACGTATTTTAGAGTGTAGATTCACTCATTTTGCTCTGTATGTAGCACTCTCCCTCGCCCCTCGACCCTCGCCCACGTGGTGGACATGCAGCAATTCATTCTGTCTCATATAGCCAGAACGATATATACTGCACTACCATTATTGCTCGACTTCCCGAAGAGGCGAAGAGCCAATCGCAAGGTTAATATTTTGGAGATGCCAAGCGCAAGGTTATAGGAGAACGAGTAGTAGGTGCCGCGTCATTTATAAATAAAGTTTTTTCTTCTTCAGTGGCATGTACGCAATATGATAGGTTCATATGGAGAGAAAAGGAAACCGCTCCACTATATACATAGTCAGGATGGGCCAACCTACACGGTTGCTTGCTGGCATTGCTCTCTTCACACTCTCTCACACAAAACGACTGTGGCCACATATCTAACATCCCGGCGGATCACATCCGCTTGGGGAAGGGGTGTATGCTTAGTGTAGATGCGGTGGCCGTCGCCGACGGTGAATACCCACTGTCGGCACGTCCCTATCAGGGGTCCCCGCCGTTCTCTCTCACAAAGCCAGTGAGGTTGCCTTCGTCCCTTGCTCACTGCCGCGACGTGGGCAGTTGCCGCCTCCCGCCGCCCTCCTCAAGGTTGAGCTACGTCCCTCAGGTACAACTCCCTTTACAGCCGGCTTGCACCACTGCTCTAGCTGCCCACATCACTCCTTGTGGATATTTCTCTACTTCTTTGCCCCGCACATACCTCTACTGGCTTCTACGTACTGTATTTGTGATGAGTTCATGTCTCATCAACTAGTCCCAGTAATCTTATTCTAATTACGCTTCTTCAATTTCTTTGCCACAGGGATGATCATCTCGATTTTGGTGAAACTGCACAAAATGATTCGATGGTCAAAGGTTGTGAGGGAGTCCTGGATAGGGGGTGTCCGGATGGCCGGACTATACCTTCAGCCGGACTCCTGGACTATGAAGATACAAGATTGAAGACTTTGTCCCGTGTCCGAAAGGGACTTTCCTTGGCGTGGAAGACAAGCTTGGCGATACGGATATACAGATCTCCTACCATTGTAACCGACTCTATGTAACCCTAACCCTATCCGGTGTCTATATAAACCGGAGGGTTTTAGTCCGTAGGACAAGATACAGAACAACAATCATACCATAGGCTAGCTTCTAGGGTTTAGCCTCTCCGATCTCGTGGTAGATCTACTCTTGTACTACCCATATCATCAATATTAATCAAGCAGGACGTAGGGTTTTACCTCCATCGAGAGGGCCCGAACCTGGGTAAAACTTCGTGTCCCTTGCCTCCTGTTACCATCCGGCCTAGACGCACAGTTTGGGACCCCCTACCCAAGATCCGCCGGTTTTGACACCGACATTGGTGCTTTGATTAAGAGTTCCTCTGTGTCGTCGCCATCAGGAAGGATGCCTTGCCCCGTCTTTAAAGACGACACCGTTGCTAAGGGAGCTTTGGCTGTTGGCCAAACCCTCCGGCTAGGTGGTTTTCTTATGACCGCCTGTTCAGCTTCTGCGCCGATGATGACCTCTTGAGCCATCGAAAACAATCTTCATGTCAGCTCGGAACTCACCGAGAAGTTAGATCCAATGGAGCTCTCCTCTATAAACTAGCTCTTGGATCACATCGCCGCCCTGGTAGTCGCTACGGATTACGACCAGATTGGGCCTAAACCCGATCTGAGAGAGATTAACTCTCCCCAAGTCACCCATCACGTTGCCGTGGTAGAGGGACAGTGCGGCGACCCTTCATCTATCTTAAGGACTCGCTACGTCCGGATTCCCGATCCCTCCAAGCCAGATACCCGCGGAGGGGAGGATATCACTCAAAACCTGAACTTAGAGTCACGCGATGGGCTGGATTCATTGGACAACATCCAGGAATCCAAATTTTCGAGTTCGGAAATTCCTCGGCCTCTGAGCCTCAGATTGGGTGAGGCTTCGGATTTAATTCCACCCACCCACCCGAACATAAGCGATCTATCCCAAATCAGGCAAGAGCCCGATGAAATAGTACATCATTACTGGGCCAGATTCCTCCTGGTTAAGAACAGGACAAGGGACTACCGCGAGGAAGACTCAATCTCAATTTTCTGCAATAATTGCACGGACAAGGGAATCCTCAACACCATAAGTCGCCATGATATTACACGCTTCACTCACTTGGCGTCCATTGTACGAAAGTACTGTGCGATGGAAAGCGCCTGGAAAACCGAAATTAAATTTTGGGACGATCCGGCCCTGAATACAAACCCAGTCCGAAATAAAAGGGTGCATCATGGCCAGACACCCGGGTCAAACACCAAAAAGCAAAAACCCTCTACAGGGCATGGAACCGTACTGGAAGGATGGCTTAATGGACCCTGTAAAATTCACAGTACAGAGGACGCCACACCAACTCACAGCCCTAGAGCATGTTGGATACTCCGGCAGGTGGCCAAAATTGGCGAAAATCTCCTAATTCCGGAGGCCACAGAAAGCCACCCCAGAGACACCAATACGGTATTAACTGTCTTCGAGACATTCACATCAAATAATACGCGAAAAAGGACACTCCGCAGCCTTGCCGAAGTCTACCAAGTAGCAACAATAAACCCATGGAGTGACACGGCTATTACCTTTAACGCCAGTGATGAACCTAAATTCCGAACAGCCCGAGCACCAGCCGCATTGGTCCTCAGTCCAATAGTGGACGGCTTTCGTCTTACCAAGGTACTCATGGACGACGGCAGCGGATTGAACCTCATTTATGAGGAAACCCTTCAAAAAATGGAAATAGACTGGAACCGCATTGAGCGAGTCAGCACAACCTTTAGAGGAATAATCCCCAGTCGGGAAGCGCGCTGCACAGGAAAAATCACACTAGATGTGGTGTTCGGCACGCCGGATAATTATAGGTCCGAAGAGGTCATGTTCCATGTGGCTTCGTTCAGCAGCGGTTATCACGCCCTGCCAGGGCGGGAAGCGTTTACAATCTTCCAAGCAATACCCCATTACGGGTACATGAAGCTCAAGATGCCCGGGCCTAACGGGATCATCACTCTCGCTAGTGATCCGGACATAGCACCGCGCGCCGAAAACAAGACAGCTGCACTGGCCCTCGAGGCACTATCCGAAGCCCTAGCGACTGAGGAACTGACTGCGCTGCGCTCTACGGTGAATAGGGACAATGTGGTACTCGACAAAAGATCCAAGTCCACCTCCTTTAAACCGGCGGACGAAATAGTCAAATTCCAAGTCCATCCAACGGACCCCAATAAAACAGCTTCCATCGGGGCACAGTTAAACCCTGATGTAGACGCCGCACTGCGAGAGTTCCTACGAGAGAACTGGGACATTTTCGCCTGGCACCCTTCATACATGCCAGGAATCCCACGCAGGCTGGCCGAGCACAGCTTAAATATCCAAACAGGATTCAAACCTGTCAAACAGGCTCTTCAGCGTTTTTCCGAACCTAAGAGACAGGCCATGGGAGAGGAGCTAGCAAAGCTATTGGAGGCCGGATTCATCAGAGATATAAAACATCCGGACTGGCTTGCAAACCTGGTGATGGTACCAAAGAAGGACAAATCCTGGCGCCTGTGCGTTGATTTTAAAGACCTTAACGAGGCTTGCCCAAAGGATCCCTTCCCCCTCCCCCACATCGATCAATATCGATGCTACCCGCAGGACACAATTCGTTGTGTTTCCTCGATGCATATTCCGGCTACCATCAAATCAAGATGGCAGAATCAGACCAAGCCGCAACGGCATTTATCACATCATACGACCCATTCTGCTTCAATACAGTGCCCTTCAGGCTCAAAAACGCCGGCGCAACATATCAGCGCATGACTCAGACATGCCTGGCAAACCAGATCGGCAAAACAGTGGAGGGATACGTAGATGATGTGGTCGTCAAAACAGGACATGTCGAATCTCTAGTAGACGACTTGAGGCTCACATTCGATAACCTCCGAACATACGACATCAAGCTCAACCCGGAAAAAAGCATTTTCAGCATCCCAGCCGGAAAGCTCTTGGGCTTCATTGTATCCGGTAGGGGAATTGAAGCAAATCCAGCCAAGATCCGAGCTCTGTCACAATTGGATATCCCAAAGGACCTCGAACAAATACAAAAGTTAACCGGATGCATGGCGGCTCTAAGCCGCTTTATATCCCGCTTGGGAGAAAAGGCCCTACCCCTCTACCGCCTACTTCGGCGCACCAAACACTTCGAATGGACGGATGCAGCCACTGCCGGACTCGACGAAATAAAAGCCATATTGGCAACAAACCCAGTCCTGGCCGCGCCAAACATTGGCGAACCAATGCTATTGTACATTGCAGCAACACATCAGGTGGTAAGCGCAGTGCTCGTTGTCGAACGAGAAACGGATGGACACAAATCCCCCCTTCAAAAGCTGGTCTATTATGTGTCCACAGTCCTCACTCCGTGCAAAACACGGTACCCGCATTATCAAAAGATTGCGTACGCGGTATTCATGGCATCCCGAAAGCTACGACACTACTTTCAAAAGTGTTCAATCACAGTAGCCTCGAGAAAACCACTTAATGATATTATATACAACCATGACGCAACGGGCCGGATTGCAAAATGGGCCATTGAGCTCCTCCTGTTGGACATAACTTATAAGCCACGGCGAGCCATCAAGTCGCAAGTCTTGGCCGACTTTGTTGCAGAATGGACGGAGGCCGAACTCCCTAAAGAGTACGGCACATATTCAAATTGGGTCATGCATTTCGACGGCTCCAAGATGTTGGCCGGACTGGGGGCTGGCGTCGTTTTGACGTCCCCCACAGGAGACACAGTTCAATACGTACTCCAGATTATGTACACAGACTCCATCAATGCAGCCGAATATGAGGCCCTTTTACATGGTCTCCGGATGGCAGTATCCATGGGCATTCAACGCCTAGAGGTGCGCGGGGACTCGAACCTCGCAATATCCCAAATAAATGGAGACTTCGACGCCAAGGATCCAAAGATGGAAGCTTACCACAATGCCGTCCTAAAAATGTCAACTCGGTTCGAAGGGCTTGAATTTGACCATATAGCCCGGGAAAATAATTAGGCGGCAGATGTCCTAGCACGCATCGGCGCAAAACGCGATGTAGCCCCCCAACATCTTCTTGGAAAGGCTATTCAAGCCATCCGTCGTATGGGAAGGGGAGCCGCACAATAATAGCCCGGACCCAACCGCACTGCCCGACACCGAACATTCTGACACAATTGGCGGCTCCACCAAGGAAATAACACCTTCAGCCCACATAATAATGGCCGTCATCGCCTTGTGGACAGAACCATTCCTCGCCTACCTTATTAGGCAGGAACTCCCCGAGGATCAAAATGAGGCATGCTGCATAGTGCGGCGATCCAAAGCCTACAAAGTCCACGAGGGAGAGCTTTATAAGAAAAGCACTACCGGAGTCCTTCAAAGGTGCATCTCCGAAGAGGAAGGGCGGAACCTCCTGGCTGAAATTCATGTCGGACTCGGCGGTCATCACGCTGCAGCTCGGTCCCTTGTAAGCAAGGCCTTCCGTACAGGCTTTTATTGACCGACGGCCCGGGCAGACGCTCAAGACTTAGTCCAGCGATGCACCGGTTGCCAGCTCTTTGCAAACCAAAGCCGTATGCCACCCACCGCCCTCCAAACTATCCCCATTACTTGGCCCTTCGCGGTCTAGGGGCTTGACATGGTTGGACCCCTCAAAGGCGGAACCCACAAGCAAAAATACTTACTGGTCATGGTGGATAAGTTCACCAAATGGATAAAAGCCAAGCCTGTTAAGACGGCCGAATCCGGACCGGTGATAGACTTTATATCCGGGGTTGTACACCGTTACGATGTCCCCCACAGCATCATCACTGATAACGGCACGAACTTCACGGCCGACGAGGTAAAACTCTGGTGCAAAAACATGGGCATCAAGCTCGATTATGCTTCCGTCTATCACCCACAAACTAACGGCCAGGTCGAACGTGCAAATGGTCTTATCATGAGCGGCATCAAACCCAAATTAGTGCGGTCCCTCAAGGAATCTAGCACGCACTGGGTAGAGGAGCTCGACTCCGTACTCTGGGGGCTACGGACCACACCGAATCGCACCACCAGATATTCACCATTCTTTATGGTGTACGGCGCAGAGGCAGTTTTGCCTTGCGACATAATTCATGACTCACCTCGAGTGCGCATGTATGAAGAAAGAGAAGCCGAGCTCGATCGGCAGGACAATTTGAACGCATTGGAGGAGTAGCGCGACGTGGCAAAAGCCCGTTCCGTATTCTATCAACAATAGGCTCGAAGATACCAAAGCAGAGAAGTACGGGCCAAAAATTACAACGTTGGAGAATTAGTTCTATGCCTGCCGGACAAGAAAAAGGACAAACTCAAGCCCAAGTGGGAAGGTCCCTTCATAATCGACCAAGTCCTGACTGGTGGAGCGTACCGCCTGCGAGATGCATCGGATAACCGACTCGAGCCGAACCCATGGAACGCAGCCCGTCTCCAAAGATTCTATGCCTAGCGCCGGACTCTGTGTTCGTCTCCTTCCTCTGTCCATTTTTTATATATACTTTCTGTCTTACATTCCTCTTCTTCTCTCTCTCTCTCTCTCTTATAGCCTTTAAAGGCTCATAAAGTGACGCGCTATCCGTGCTCATTAAACCTGGGGGCTTCTTTAAACAGAAGCTTATTTATACGGGCTTCATGCCCAACACATGTGTCACACTTCCGCATGTACCTTTTATTCACCATTATATGCATCGATATGACTTAAGTTTTGGCCAAGCTGGGTTGCCTGGCTCCTGTGCTTACCCCTACGTTCCTGATTATTCGGCTAGGTGGTAAAGGGAGCACCTCTGCGATTATTACTGCCGGGTCAGCCGGACGTGTACCTCAAACTGGGTGAAGCCGAAAGCTAGCGTTCTTAAGGGAATATTCGGTCGGTGAACTAAAGATGATCTTTTTTTATTTTATTTATCTATATGCCCCCAGATGTTTTTCCTGCGTTTCTTTTCGCAGCATGGACATGCACTTTAGGGCATGCCTCCCAGGGAAAGGAACCCCTAACGGAACTATTCTCCCTGGAAGATGTTTCTTACTAACCATGTAATATAACATAACTAGTCGGGCACTTGTCTGTTCACGCACTAATGACCCCTACGGCTGGTCTCCATGCATTCCCCGGTTCTTATATAACCACATTGGAATTCAGACACACTCCGGACCGTCAGGTCCCGAGGCTGAAGCGAAAAGGTCGGCCATGACAAACGATCTACAATCCAGCTAGAAGGCATTATAAATGTCAATTACATTACATAGTCATTTTGACTGATTGTATTCCTCTTCAATACCATCTAACAGGCTGTCTAATTTACAGTCCTGCTGGGTATACTTTGCGGCCAATTATACTTGGCCGTACACTAAGCTTACAGGGATCTCCTTCCCATCGGGCCCCACAGGACCGACCTCGGCCATGTGGTTGGGGTCAGCCTTTGTGTACCGCGTCTTCACCATGGCCCAGGCCTCCCTAGCGCCTTGACGGCATGCCGATATCTTCCACAATCGGAAGCGCTACCGTGCTCCCCTTAGCTTCTCCGCAAGCTCTCCAAGACCTTCGGGCATGGAGATGGATGGCCATAGGGCCTGGACGACGCCTTGCATCGCCTGCCGAACTTGATCCAGCAGTTGCGAGAGCTCGGGAAGAAGGTCACCCATAGAACCGGGCATCTCCTCTGCAGGACGACCTGTTAGCACACCAACAGACATTGCTCTGTTAGTCGACTTCCCCGCCGAACTTTCTTTCAAACGTTCGTTTAAGCACTTACTAAAAATGTCGCGCCGAAGCCGCTAATTCTCCTTAACGGAGTCTGACAGTTGGGCACGAACATCTTTCAGCTCGACGCCCAGCTTGGTGTTGGCATCTTGGAGATCGTTCTTCTCCCGCCTCACCTTTGTCAGCACCTTCTCACCAACCTTTAGCTGGCGTAAGAGGTGCTGCCTTTCCGGATTCAATCCGGCGCCATCTGCAATTTAATTTGTCAGATTCGCACCCATGTTGTGCTTCGCAAAATACTTATCTTTCGAAGTGTATATTACCAGAGGGGGTCTCCTTGGGCTCCCCTCTCGTGGCTAGTGCGGCCTCAAGTTGGGCTTTGCACTCTTCCATCTCCTTGGACAGTAGGGAATTCTTCTCTGTAAGAACCTGCATAACAAATGATCCTTAAATCAGTTATTCTAACTGTTTCAAGTCTCGGGGGCTACTGGTATATATATATAATTACCAAAATTTTCTTACCCGTATATCTTTTACATATTGCTCCGTGGCTCTGGCTAGACCATTTTGAGCGGCATAGAGGTACGCATCTCCCGAATTAAAGGCATCTAATGCCTCTTGGGAGAAACAAGCGTCGCGAAGAATTCTCCGGCGACGCCTGTGGTTCATGGCACTCTCCACCTCAGAGTTGGTGGCAGACAACTTGTCCACATCCTCCATCGGAGGAGCGTCCGGTGCGCGCCTTGTGTTCGCCTCCGACTCTAGACCAGGCTTTGGAGCCTGGCTGGTGGAAGCGCGGTTGGCAGCCTCTCCGGGTATAGTCCGGCGAGGTCTCTTTGTCCTGAAGAGAGCACGAGTGTTAATATGCCTCGTAGGTGTAACACTTGGGATAAGGGGGTGCGCCATACCTTTGCGCTGACGCCTCAGTCCGGACTGCACCTCTTTTCTGCCCACGGGGCCCTGCGGCCCCTCGTTGGCTTGCCGCCGCAGGTTCGGCCTCCCGTCTCAAAAACCTCCCCTACAAAGCTCGGTTGTAATCAGGAAACTGAAAACACAAGAGGGCGGACATCTATTCGGAGTACTGGGACTTCGATCTCAGTTACCTGGGAGACCGGGATTAGCCCTGGGTAATCAGCCGTAATGGCCACCAAGGCGTCGTCCTTGCTCAATTGATGGAACACTCCATCAATCAGCTCCACAGATATGTCCGGATCCTCTTGAGAGGCCGGGTCGAGGGACCTTACTGGGTCCTCAGGTTGTGGAGGAGGGCTGTTTATTTCCTTAACAGCCCGGCGCAGTTCCTGCGTTGAAGTTGTTACACTGAATATTTAACAATGGGAATACAAAACGGATGGGCAAGTAAATGTGACCGCTTACCCAGCTTGGGGGATTGTGCATAGAGAATCCACCTTGTGGGTTGACACGGAGAAATTCCTCCTCTTCTCCCTTATACAAAGTGAACAAGATCTTTAGTAGAGCGGCAGCTGAATCCGGCCCCTTACGGCCGTAGCGGGTGGCGTCGTCCTCCCCGTTGAAGTCCCACATAGGGTGGCTTCTATACTGAAGCGGCTGCACCCCCCGCATGATGCATTCGGCCATAACCCCGATCATGGTCAGTCCGGAATGGGCTGACAATCTTATTCGGCCCATCAGGTACTAAGGGCTCCGTGGACGCCAGCTTAGGCGCTTCTTTAAGGGAGCGCTGTCAAATTCAGGGAGGCCGATCCGGACAGGATCCGGCAGCGGGATGTCCTCTATATAAAACCATTTCGAGGGCCAGTCTTCGGACGCCTTCTTTGGGGTTCCGGACAGATATCCGGTCCCGGCGATGCGCCACACTTCGGCTCCGCCCACTTGATACATTGACCCCTCTTTAGAATGGGGCACAAGGTAGAATATCCTTTTCCATAGTCCGAAATGAGCATCAACACCCAAAAACATCTCGCAGAGGGCTACGAAGCCCGCGATATGCAATACGGAGGCAGGCGTGAGATTATGTAGCTGGAGGCCGTAGAAATCCAGCAGCCCCCGGAGAAATGGATGGATTGGAAATCCGAGCCCTCTTATTAAATAAGGGACAAGGCATACCCGCTCTCCTTTGGAGGGACTGGGGGCACTCTCCGCTTGCTTTCCGCCATTGTAGATGGCAAGACCGGCTCGAACCGGGATCATATAGGCCGGGGGGAGAAATCCCTTGGTTTGGAGCGTCACTAGCTCGCTATGCGGGACGGAGCATCTCTCCCAATATCCAGGCTGAGAGCTGGAAGGGCGAAAGGAGGAGTTGCGATGGCTGGCCATGATGGAATGGACCTTTGTCGGATGCGCTCTGATGAACACTCGCGAAGGCGGGAAGATGTGGTTTGGATCTAAATCCTCGTCCCCTTAAATGGGCGGCTCATTTACGCGGCTAGGGGTGTGAATGAAAAAACACTCAGACTTTTCATATTCGTTTGACACGTGGGAGACGGCCATTATTGGGCGTAGAAGCCAAGGAGCGCAACATTTACAAGAAAATGGACTTTATTCAACAGGTACACATAATTTGGAGGAGAACCCGCCTTGCAATGCCGAAGACAATCTGCGCGCCGGACTCATCGTCATTGAAGCCTGGTTCGGGGGCTACTGAGGGAGTCCTGGATTAGGGGGTATCCGGATGGCCAGACTATATCTTCAGCCGGACTCCTGGACTATGAAGATACAAGATTGAAGACTTCGTCCCATGTCCGGAAGGGACTTTCCTTGGCCTGGAAGGGAAGCTTGGCGATACGGATATATAGATCTCCTACCATTGTAACCGACTCTATGTAACCCTAACCCTATCCGGTGTCTATATAAACCGGAGGGTTTTAGTCCGTAGGACATGATACAGAACAACAATCATACCATAGGCTAGCTTCTAGGGTTTAGCCTCTCCGATCTCGTGGTAGATCTACTCTTGTACTACCCATATCATCAATATTAATCAAGCAGGACATAGGGTTTTACCTCCATCGAGAGGGCCTGAACCTGGGTAAAACTTCGTGTCCCTTGCCTCCTGTTACCATCCGGCCTAGACGCACAGTTCGGGACCCCCTACCCGAGAGCCGCCGGTTTTGACACCGACAGGTTGCAAACTTCATTTATTAGGAAGCTCGAACGTTGCCAGCAAATTGAAGCCTGGTCAGGGTTCATGGTTCAAGGGCTAGGGACTGCATGGATCATTTTTTTATTTAGCTACCTATGTTCCAAAATAAGTGTCAACTTTAGTAGTAGTACAACTTTGAACTAAAGTTTGCACAAAGTTGAGACACTTATTTTGGAACGGAGGGAGTACATATTTGCTATGATCTGTCAATCATTGATATGCAATAGCATGCATGTTAGTCTCCTTTGTATTTGATGAAATGTTGCAACGGGCAACCTTGGACGCAAGATACATGTAACAGAAGCTGGAAGCTTCATAGCATTGTACAAATTTATCTCGCTGATAAATTACAGTACTTACTATACTAGTACTTCCTCCGTTCCTAAATATAAGTCTTTGTAGAGATTTCACCATGAACCACATGCGGATGTATATAGATGCATTTTAAGTGTAGATTCATTCATTTTGTTCCGTATGTAGTGGAATCTCTACAAAGACTTATCTACTAGTAATAGCTAGCCCCCACTACTAGGAATTCTCTATCCTCTCCTTGATCCACATCATCAAAATTGATGTAGCCGTTAGATGAAGTAAATCAGTCCATAATAGCCGTCTGATCTAGACGTTGAGAGGCTCCGCACTAAGCCACATGCAAGCATGCAGAAATAACGTGGCACATGCATGTGAGTGGGTTTTAAATCACATCAACATATCTGCATGCAAGCATGAACCGGTAGCATGCATGTACGTGAGATTTTAAGTCCCATTAACTTGTCAAAAAGAAAAATATAATCCCATTATGCAGTAGGAGTTGGCTGATCTTTTTTCCTTACGCGAGATGATCTAAATGATGATGGGAGTTTATTTAGTTTGGCTACCACATTTGTCATGTGGTTATAGAGTTTTTTTAGTTCTATGAAATCGATAATTTTGCGCAGAGAGATATACCGCTGTTCCGCGGCAACGCGCGGGGACTCATCTAGTAATGTTTAGGAATGAAGGGAGTATTATGTAAAGAGTTAGGTGTCGCACGATGATAGTGTGAGGTGGGCCATGCAATCACTAACCCCGCGTGTTTTCACTGCTCTTGCACGCCTCCGCTGTAAGAATGGAGAAAATTGCAATCTAGTAGTAGTACCTCCTTTCGCCGAAAGCGTGGGACATCCAACAGTCCTACCACCTCAGTAATAAAGACCAATGAGCCGTCAAATCACATAGACCCAGCAGTAAGTTGGACGGACGAAGCAACCATCACTCTTGCGCCAGTGCGAGGTCATGTCTGCTCTGCCCGGGCATGAATGCGGCACCGATTCTTTGGAGCGGCGCTGACCGTTTCGGGCAGGAAGCGCACGCGGGCAATAGCGGGGCTTTGGGTGGGCCAGGCTGGTCAGGAGCGGGCGAGGCAGCTGTCCGCATGTCCCTACCAGACACGCCTGGAAACAAGAGGATGCACCGACTCTCGCGGCTAAAATCGTACACTACACAACATCTCTCTATAGGAGTAGGTCAATCTATCGCTCTCTCTAACACACACATGCTGTTAAACACAAACACACACACACATGCACCTTGGTCCCGTTGCACCTTCTAACATGAATTATTACACCTAGACGGAGGGAGTAGTAAGTATACGAGATACGGTGGCACACTGACTTAAGTCGAATACAAGTGCCCAAAATTTGTGTGCATGTTATAATAAGGATTCACTCAAAATAGTATGTGAGCGAACAGAGGGATCAATTGGATAGTGTTCCCGAGCAGTAGCGAGATGTGTGAGGTAAGAAACACTGATGGCGCTTTTAATTTTTCTTATTAATTTGTTTGTTTCACCCTCTGACTGGTGGGACCCAACATACTATGTGGAGAGAGGTAAGGTGACTAAGGCTGCATTACTTCTGCACCACTGTGGATAGTCTTACCACCAAAGCCACATGACATGATTATGATTGAAATCCCAATGACTCCCCCATACACAAAAAACACGGCATGCTTGTCACACGAATGCAGGAATGTATAAAAGGTTATTTCCCTCTCGTTGAACATATCGGGAGGGTTGTGTAGCTGGTTAGCCTGTTCGCTCATCAAACTTGAGGTCTCGGGTTCGATAACTACACTTGAGCATAATTTGTGCCAGGAGGATTCTTTGACTAGTCAAAATGTTTTCTAGGGTTTGCATGCTTCACTCTCTCTCCAGTATATATACACATGCTAGAGCCTCAGCACTTGTAGTTGCTCTCTTCACACTCTCTCGCCCTCTCCCGCTGGAGCCTCAGCGCTTGTAGTTGCTCTTTTCACACTCTCTCGCCCTCTCCAGATCTAAACAAGACTTCGTTGGCCTCTCTCTCCGCTCACTGCTGCTCAAAGAGCCGGCAGGATCTGTCCGCCGGGAAGGGAAGGAGGCTTAACGCTGTCGCCGTCGGCGAGGGACTACCGACGCAGCTGTTCACTTTCCACCCAGCGGCGGCGCGGGAAGGCCTCCGACCCCTTCTTCTTCTCCGCCGTCCCATCCCCACCGAACCATGCCCCAAGAACCTTAAGGTATAATTTACTTACTCCACATGCATTGCTCTAGCTGCATGTATACCATGAATCTAGGACGTGGTTCAAAGAGGATATGAGTGGGGGAAAGTAGTGGGAAAAGTTGTATATAGCATGAATCTAGGACATGGTTCAAAGAGGAAATGAAGGGGGAAAGTTGTATAGCATGAATCTAGGACGTGGTTCAAATAGGAAAGGGATGGCGGAAAGTAGTGGGGAAAGTTGTATCGCATAAATCTAGGACGTGGTTCAAAGAGGAAAGGAAGGGGCGAAAGTACTAGTTCAAAAAGGAAAGGAAGGGACAAGGCTGTAGAGTTTGAGCAGGACTAGATTTGCTGCGCTCACATAGAGAAAGGTGTCTAAAGATAACAAAACTAGGACCAACACAAATATTCTCCTTGGTTGTTTGTTCTTTGTTGCAATAGACTGTGCATGACCACAGTACATCGGTAGATGCACATGGTGCTGGTGCGTCCACTGTCCCGTGCAACTCATTAGCTGTTGTTAATCTAAGGCCCTGTTTGGTTAAAAACTCCCTAGTCCCTACCTGCTTGGTTCCAGGGGCTAAACATGGACTAGAGGTTATTAAATGACATGCTAAAAGACCATGTTACCCCTAGTAATGAACTAATAAAGCAAGGTGCATTGCGTGGCAGGGGCAACTATTGGAAAAAGTCCCAAAAAGACTCCCTCGGGGTCTTCTTTCTTTAGTCCCAAATGCCCACTTTTAGTCCCTAAAAGTCCCTCCTGTTTGGTTTAGATGGGACTGACACGGAGTTTTTTAGTCCCTACACCAAAATGTCCCTGTATACAAACACCCTCTAATAATGCCGCTAGAAAATTGATGCAATGCCACAGTTAAAAGCAAATTACATGTTTAACGAATTTTATTGTCAATATAATCTCTATGTTAATATTAATCAATGCCACTAGTTGAGAAATGCTACTGTCTTTCTTTCTTTCCCATTTAGATAAGGTAGATGCTTCTTTTTGTTGGCTTCTGTGTCATCCACCGTTATTGACCGCTATTGTTTCCTTTGCACCTCTGTGTAAACAGGGTTATCTACTTCACCTCGTTGCCATTGTGACCTTTTTTTGCACTGCACAAAACACTTTTGTTTTAAGAGTGTTTTGTGCAGTTCAACAAAAATGTCACACCGACAACGTTGCTTGATTGCTTGATCTTAGTGGAACTGCACAAGAGGAGATCTTACTTCCTATCCGTTAAGGCGAATTTGGTTCAGATCTTCTTCTTGTGAGTTGTTTGAATTCCGCATCATGAGAGGTCAGTACTAGCCTTCTTTCAAATGATTCTGTAGTGTGCTTTCATATGTTGTGCTACTTGTACGATAATGTTGCTTGATTTTAGTGAACCGCACAAATGGAGACAAGACTTCCAATCTGTATGTGCACCGTAATATCCCATTGAGGTAAGATAAAGATATTTCACAACTGCTAGCCTATATTTTGCCACTTCCATCAGAAAATTAAGTTTAGTACTATACGTGTGCTCCCTAATTGACATGCCAAATCTTACATTGAAGGCGAAGCTTATCTGTTATTGAACCAAGTGATGAAGGGGAAGAACAAGTGGAAGAAAAACAAAAATCAACTCCCGGTGCTGTAATGAAGCACCGGAACTGTGGTGACACAAGTAATGATATAGTTTTTCATCTTAATTTATTGCTATGGCTGGAACAAGCAATTGTTTTGCCACTGGTTTGATGCCACTCTTAATGTAATATGTAATTATCTCTACTTGTGCAAACAGGGATCTTCTTTGAAGATACCATATATTTTAGTGGAACTGCACAAGAAGATGTTGGAAACATTAAACTAATCGAGGAGTATATAGTAAGAATGGCCACCACCGTAAATAGAAACAGATGGTTCCGGAGAAGTGCTTCATCTGTATGCTCTACACAATAAGCCTCCTGACAAAGGTTGGTACTCGCCCACTGATTTCATCCATATGATTGAGCTTTGTTATCTCTATTGGTGTAGTGCTACTATTTAGATATTTTCATGAAAAAGTGGTATTGTCCTTGAGAAGTGCTTCATCTGTGCTATTTTAAATATTTCCTTTCCTTTTTTGAGCAAACAGGGATGCTAACATTTAGTAGTCCTCTTGTCTTTGCACAACAGGATCATCTTCCTCTGAAGAAGAATATGGAGTACTGATACGTCTCCAACGTATCTATAATTTTTGATTGTTCCATGCTATTATATTATCAACTTTGGATGTTTATGGGCTTTATTATGCACTTTTATATTATTTTTGGGACTAACCTATTAACCCAGAGCCCAGTGCCAGTTTCTGTTTTTTCCTTGTTTTAGAATATCGCAGAAAAGGAAAACCAAACGGAGTCCAATTGACCTGAAACTTCACGGAACTTATTTTTGGAAGAAAAGCAACCTGATGGACTTGGAGTGCACGTCAGGAAAGAAACGAGGGAGCCACGAGGTAGGGGGGCGCGCCCTCCACCCTCGTGGGCCCCTCGTGGCCCCCTGACGTACTTCTTCCGCGTATATATCTCCATATACCCTAAAACATCCAGGAGCACCATAGATCGGGAGCTCCGCCGCCAGAAGCCTCCGAGCCACCGAAAGCCAATCTAGACCCGTTCCGGCACCTTGCAGGAGGGGGAATCCCTCTCCGGTGGCCATCTTCATCATCCCGGTGCTCTCCATGATGAGGAGGGAGTAGTTCTGCCTCGGGGCTGAGGGTATGTACCAGTAGCTATGTGTTTGATCTCTCTCTCTCTCTCGTGTTCTTGAGGGGATACGATCTTGATGTATCGCGAGCTTTGCTATTTTATTTGGATCCTATGATGTTTTCTCCCCCCTCCACTCTCTTGTAATGGATTGAGTTTTCCCCTTTGAAGTTAACTTATTGGATTGAGTCTTTAAAGATTTGAGAACACTTGATGTATGTCTTGCCGTGCGTATCTGTGGTGACAATGGGATACCACATGATTCACTTGATGTATGTTTTGGTGATCAACTTGCGTGTTCTGCCCATGAACCTATGCATAGGAGTTGGCACACATTTTCGTCGTGGTTCTCCGGTAGAAACTTTGGGGCACTCTTTGAGGTCCTATGTGTTGGTTGAGTAGATGAATCTGAGATTGTTTGATGCATATCGTATAATCATACCCATGGATACTTGAGGTGACATTGGAGTATCTAGGTGACATTAGGGTTTTGGTTTATTTGTGTCTTTAGGTGTTATTCTAGTACGAACTCTAGGGCTGCTTGTGACACTTATAGGAATAGCCCAACAGATTGATTGGAAAGAATAACTTTGAGGTGGTTTCGTACCCTACCATAATCTCTTCGTTCGTTCTCCGCTATTAGTGACTTTGAAGTGACTCTTTGTTGCATGTTGAGGGATAGTTATACGATCCAATTATGTTATTATTGTTGAGGGAACTTACACTAGCGAAAGTATGAACTCTAGGCCTTGTTTCAACACATTGCAATACCGTTTATGCTCACTTTTATCATTAGTTACCTTGCTATTTTTATATTTTCAGATTACAAAAACCTTTATCTACCTTCCATATACCACTTGTATCACCATCTCTTCACCGAACTAGTGCACCTATACAATTTACCATTGTATTGGGTGTGTTGGGGACACAAGAGACTCTTTGTTATTTGGTTGCAGGGTTGCTTGAGAGAGACCATCTTCATCCTACGCCTCCTACGGATTAATAAACCTTAGGTCATCCACTTGAGGGAAATTTGCTACTGTCCTACAAACCTCTGCACTTGGAGGCCCAACAACGTCTACAAGAAGAAGGTTGTGTAGTAGACATCAAGCTCTTTTCTGGCGCCGTTGCCGGGGATGTTAGCGCTTGAAGTTATATCTTTAGATCTTGCAATCGAATCTTTTTGTTTCTTGTTTTATCACTAGTTTAGTTTATAAAAGAAAACTATAAAAAATGGAATTGAGTTTGTCTCATACGCTTCATCTTTTTAATATCTTTCTGAGTATGATGGAAAGGAAAATTGTGCCAAAGTGTTAGAAGAAGAATGCATTAAAATATTTGGCACTAAATATTTGAATGATGTGCATGATTGCAATTTTGTTAGTATAAACTCCTTGAATATCCATGGTACTAATGATGATTGCACTAGTTACGATGAAAATGTCTCCTATAAACATGTTAATTTTTGTGGAGTGCATTGGGTTTGTAAGTACACACCAAATAGGGAAGATAGATACTGCAGGAGGCATAAGTACCTAGAAACTAAATTGTTGCAAGAAATGCTAGATGATTGTGCTGAATATTTAAATTTTATTAGTCATACTTGTTTACTTTGCAATGAAAGTGGTCATTTAGCTATCCGATGCAAATTGTTTCATGATCTAATCGTGTCAAAAAATTCTGATGACTTGATTTCCCTTGCACATTATAATGAACTTAGTTTGCTTATGGGCTACGAACAAATGAAACGTATAACTAAGCATCTTCCAGAATTTGCCCGTTATAAACTTCTTGGTTTTGGTCTAGAGGAAATTTATATGTATTGTGCGGTAAATTGCATTGAAAACCCTTATATTGCCAATTACATAAAGAAAACAAAACAAATAGAAGATGAAGAGAATGCTAATGAAAGGTAAGAGACTTCCCAATATCCTCCTATTATTTCTTATGATGAATCAGGTAACGAGGAGGAGCCTCCTATTCAACCAATATCATTAATAAGGAGCTCCAAAAAGAGGATTAAACCCACACATGATGTGGTGAAGAAGAAGAAAAGAAAAAGGAAGAGAGGTAAAAAGATATCTTTCCCAAATAATGCTGCTCCTATTACTATTGTGCCTTGTGAAAATATAATTGTGGAAGATAATGATACTTCTTATGATCTTGAAAATCTTTTTGGCACTTGCTTGGAAGAATATGATAATTGCTATACTATTGGTGCTATCTATACTGTTAATTATGAGAGTGATTATGCTTATGATATGAAAAGGCCCAAGCTTGGGGATGCTATGTTTGATCAAGATGATGTTTTTGAGAATATATTTTATGCAATTAATGTTTGTCCCAAGCTTGGGGATGCTACGTTTAATGAAGATGATATTTTTAGTCTCCCAAGTTTTGATATGCAAATTTATAATGATGATAGCATGCCTCCTACCTATGATGATTATTGTGATGATACTTATGCTATAAAAATTAGTGATTATATTTATAAAACTTGTCATGATTATGATTACCCATTTTCTGAACATTACTCTTTTAATGTGGAAACAATTTATAGTATTCGAGTTTCTTATGATACTCCCACTATTCCGAATGAGATGAATTTTGCTTATGTGGAGAGTAATAAAATTTCTATGCTTGTACATCATGAAAAGAATGCTTTAGGTGCTGGTTATATTGTTGAATTCATTCATGATGCTACTGAAAATTATTATGAGGGAGGAATATACGCTGGTAGGAATTGCAATAATATCAAGTTTCCTCTCTATGTGCTTAAAGTTTTGAAGTTATGCTTGTTTTGGCTTCCTATGCTAGTTGATTATTGTTCCCATAAGTTGTTTGCTAACAAAATCCCTATGCATAGGAAGTGGGTTAGGCTTAAATGTGATAGTCATATTCTTCCTGATGCTCTCTTTATATTACAATTCTTATCTTTTATGTGAGCATCGTTGAAATCTTCATGCCTAGCTAGGGGCGTTAAACGACAGCGCTTGTTGGGAGGCAACCCAATTTTATTTCTGTTCCTTGATTTTTGCTCCTGTTTAGTAATAAATAATTTATCTAGCCTCTGTTATGATTGAGTTTTTTATGTTTTAATTAGTGCTTGTGCCAAGTAGAACCTTTGGGAAGACTTGGGTGAAGTCTTTATGATCATGCTGTAAAAAACAGAAACTTTAGCGCTCACGAGAATTGCTGCCATTTTTAATTGCAGGGTGCTATATAGTTAATTATTTTTGCAGATGATTAATAGAAAAATTCCTCAGGTCCTCCAATTTATTCGAGAATTTTATGAGTTCCATAAGTATACGTTTGATCCATATTACTACAGACTGTTCTGTTTTTGACAGATTCTGTTTTTCATGTGTTGTTTGCTTATTTTAATGAATCTATGGCTAGTAAAAGAGTTTATAAACCATAGAGAAGTTAGAATACAGTAGGTTTAACACCAATATAATTAAAGAATGAGTTCATTACAGTACCTTGAAGTGGTGTTTTATTTTCTTATACTAATGTAGCTTACGAGTTTTCTACTTTAAGTTTTGTGTTGTGAAGTTTTCAAGTTTTGGGTAAAGATTTGATGGACTATGGAATAAGGAGTGGCAAGAGCCTAAGATTGGGATGCCCAAGGCACTCTAAGGTAATATTCAAGGACAACCAAAAGCCTAAGCTTGGGGATGCCCCGGAAGGCATCCCCTCTTTCGTCTTCGTTCATTGGTAACTTTACTTGGAGCTATATTTTTATTCGCCACATGGTATGTGTTTTGCTTGGAGCGTCATTTTATTTTATTTAGTTTTGCTTGATGTTTGAATAAAATACCAAGATCTGAAATTCTTAAATGTTAGAGAGTCTTCACATAGTTGCATGATTACTCGACTACTCATTGATCTTCACTTATATCTTTCAGAGTAGTTTGTTGTTGCTCTAGTGCTTCACTTATATCTTTTTAGAGCACGGTGGTGGTTTTATTTTATAGAAATAGATGAACTCTCATGCGTCACTTATATTATTTTGAGATTCCTAAACAGCATGGTAATTTGCTTTGGTTATGAATTTAGTCCTAATATGATGGGCATCCAAGAGGGATATAATAAAAACTTTCATATAGAGTGCATTGAATACTATGAGAAGTTTGATACTTGATGATTATTTTGAGATATGGAGATGGTGATATTAGAGTCATGCTAGTTGAGTAGTTGTGAATTTGAGAAATACTTGTGTTGAAGTTTGTGATTCCCGTAGCATGCACGTATGGTGAACCGTTATGTGATGAAGTCGGAGCATGATTTATTTATTGATTGTCTTCCTTATGAGTGGCGGTCGGGGACGAGCGATGGTCTTTTCCTACCAATCCATCCCCCTAGGAGCATGCGCGTAGTACTTTTTTCGATAACTAATAGATTTTTGCAATAAGTATGTGAGTTCTTTATGACTAATGTTGAGTCCATGGATTATACACACTCTCACCCTTCCACCATTGCTAGCCTCTCTAGTACCGGGCAACTTTCGCCGGTACCATAAACCCACCATATACCTTCCTCAAAACAGCCACTATACCTACCTATTATGACATTTCCATAGCCATTTCGAGATATATTGCCATGCAACTTTCCACCATTCCGTTTATTATGACACGCTTCATCATTGTCATATTGCTTTGCATGATCATGTAGTTGACATTGTATTTGTGCAAAGCCACCATTCATAATTCTTTCATACATGTCACTCATGAATAATTGCACATCCCTGTACACCGCCGAAGGCATTCATATAGAGTCATATTTTGTTCTAAGTATCGAGTTGTAATTGTTGACTTGTAAGTAAATAAAAGTGTGATGATCATCATTATTAGAGCATTGTCCCAGTGAGTAAAGGATGATGGAGACTATGATTCCCCCACAAGTCGGGATGAGACTCCGGACGAAAATAAATAAATAAAAGAGGCCAAAGAAGCCCAAATAAAAAAGAGAAAAGAGGCCATAAAAAAGAGAAGGCCCAAATAAAAAAAATAAAAAATAAGAGAAAAAGATAGAAGGGGCAATGCTACTATCCTTTTACCACACTTGTGCTTCAAAGTAGCACCATGATCTTCATGATAGAGAGTCTCCTATGTTGTCACTTTCATATACTAGTGGGAATCTTTCTTTATAGAACTTGGCTTGTATATTCCAACAATGGGCCTCCTGAAGTGCCCTAGGTCTTCGTGAGCAAGCGAGTTGGATGCACACACACTAGTTTCTTTTGTTGAGCTTTCATACACTTATAGCTCTAGTGCATCCGTTGCAGGGCAATCCTTACTCACTCACATTGATATCTATTGATGGGCATCTCCATAGCCCGTTGATATGCCTAGTTGATGTGAGACAATCTTCTCCTTTTTGTCTTCTCCACAACCACCATTCTATTCCACCTATAGTGCTATATCCATGGCTCACGCTCATGTATTGCGTGAATATTGAAAAAGTTTGAGAACATCAAAAGTATGAAACAATTGCTTGGCTTGTCATCGGGGTTGTGCATGATTTAAATATTTTGTGTGGTGAAGATGGAGCATAGCCAGACTATATGATTTTGTAGGGATAGCTTTCTTTAGCCATGTTATTTTGAGAAGACATAATTACTTTGTTAGTATGCTTGAAGTATTATTATTTTTATGTCAATATTAAAATTTTGTCTTGAATCTTATGGATCTGAATATTCTTGCTACAATAAAGAAGAATTACTTAGATAAATATGTTAGGTAGCATTCCACATCAAAAATTTCTGTTTTTATCATTTACCTACTCGAGGACGAGCAGGAATTAAGCTTGGGGATGCTGATACATCTCCAACGTATCTATAATTTTTGATTGTTCCATGCTATTATATTATCAATTGGATGTTTATGGGCTTTATTATGCACTTTTATATTATTTTTGGGACTAACCTATTAACCCAGAGCCCAGTGCCAGTTTTTGTTTTTTCCTTGTTTTAGAATATCGTAGAAAAGGAAAACTAAAAGGAGTCCAATTGACCAGAAACTTCACGGAACTTATTTTTGGAAGGAAAGCAACCTGATGGACTTGGAGTTCATGTGAGGAAAGAAACGAGGGAGCCATGAGGTAGGGGGCGCGCCCACCCCCTAGGGCGTGCCCTCCACCCTCGTGGCCCCCCTGACGTACTTCTTCCGCCTATATATCTCCATATACCCTAAAAACATTCAGGAGCACAATAGATCGGGAGTTCCGCCCCTAGAAGCCTCCATAGCCACTGAAAGCCAATCTAGAACCATTCTGACACCCTGTCGGAGGGGGAATCCCTCTCTGGTGGCCATCTTCATCATTCAGTGCTCTCCATGACGAGGAGGGAGTAGTTCTCCCTCGGGGCTGAGGGTATGTACCAGTAGCTATGTGTTTGATCTCTCTCTCTCTCTCATGTTCTTGAGGTGATACGATCGTGATGTATCGGGAGCTTTGCTATTATATTTGGATCCTATGATGTTTTCTCCCCCTCTACTCTCTTGTAATGGATTGAGTTTTCCCCTTTGAAGTTATCTTATTGGATTGAGCCTTTAAAGATTTGAGAACACTTGATGTATGTCTTGCTGTTCGTATCTGTCGTGACAATGGGATACCACATGATTCACTTGATGTATGTTTTGGTGATCAACTTGCGGGTTCCGCCCATGAACCTATGCATAGGGGTTGGCACACATTTTCGTCATGATTCTCCGGTAGAAACTTTGGGGCACTCTTTGAGGTCCTATGTGTTGGTTGAGTAGATGAATCTGAGATTCTGTGATGCATATCGTATAATCATACCCATGGATACTTGAGGTGACATTGGAGTATCTAGGTGACATTAGGGTTTTGGTTGATTTGTGTCTTAAGGTGTTATTCTAGTACGAACTCTAGGGCTGTTTGTGACACTTATAGGAATAGCCCAACAGATTGATTGGAAAGAATAACTTTGAGGTGGTTTCGTACCCTACCATAATCTCTTTGTTCGTTCTCCGCTATTAGTGACTTTGAAGTGACTCTTTGTTGCATGTTGAGGGATAGTTATACGATCCAATTATGTTATTATTGTTGAGGGAACTTACACTAGCGAAAGTATGAACCCTAGGCCTTGTTTCAACGCATTGCAATACCGTTTACGCTAACTTTTATCATTGGTTACCTTGCTGTTTTTATATTTTCAGATTACAAAAACCTTTATCTACCTTCCATATACCACTTGTATCACCATCTCTTCGCCGAACTAGTGCACCTATACAATTTACCATTGTATTGGGTGTGCTGGGGAAACAAGAGACTCTTTGTTATTTGGTGGCAGGGTTGCTTGAGAGAGACCATCTTCATCCTACTCCTCCTACAGATTGATAAACCTTAGGTCATCCACTTGAGGGAAATTTGCTACTGTCCTACAAACCTCTGCACTTGGAGGCCCAACAACGTCTACAAGAACAAGGGTGTGTAGTAGACATCAAGTACGTGAAGTGACTAGTTCCGATTATGCCAGGATGAAGAAGCCCTGCCTATCTTCTCATTAGAAGGAGCAGTTGAAGGATGGTTACATTACTCCCCACAAGACCAAACTAACTTCAACTCAGAAGGATTAACAAATCTCCTTTTTTGCCGTGATGCGCGAGTACAATGTTGTTCTAGGATTCTTTCTGGTGAGTTCCATTTTTCTAAAAGTGTGCTCTACATGGACCATGTATGTGCCTGTTGAAACTATCAATTCATAGTACAGTTTGCTTTATACTAATCACTTTTTTGTATTTGTGCAAACAGGGGTGCTCAGCTTGATTTCAATGCGAACTGCACAAAATGTTCATGAATACATCGAATCATTCATTTCCACCACAAGAAAGGAGGTGCCGATAAGTTCAAGGCGTTGCAACATATAAGGGCGAAATCATACAAGCTACGCGCGAATTTGGTTGATTTTGGTGGAACTTCACAAAAAGAACAGCTGGTTTATTTAGCATGAGGTGCCATGTCAATGTCCGAACTAATGGCAAACCCTGCCCTTTCCACAATCGTAGGCATTTTATATTTTGGAATGGGACAACCTTGTCAAATTTTGCTCATTGATTTTAGCAAGACATGCGTTTGATATTTTTGAATGGGGCGCCCTTTGCTGTCAGCAACGTCGATCCATTTTTTCTTTATTCTTTAGTTGTGAAGTAAATATTGCCTCTGACATGTGAGTCGCTGAGATGCATAATCATCGATTGTTTTGAATGTTCTCTATGAATTGCCAGCCTGTGTGTTTGATTGCAATGTACAGAAACGCTAAAAAGCTGCTCAAACTCTTTGTACTCCTTCTGTTCCTTTTTACTTCGCACATTGTGAAAGTGCATACTTTTTTCTATAAAATTGGTCAAAGTAGAGATACTTTGACTGTAGACAAAACTTGTATGCAGACTAGAAAGGACTAGAGGGAGTACATGTGAAACTACTGCAAACGAAGTGATCACCCTGGGAATAATGCTAGTACGTATTGTTTTGCATGTTCATCCAATGCCAGTGATACAGGAATTCGAACTAATCGAAATAAATTCATTCATACATGGTCGGATTTCATATAAACATGCCGGATTTCATTACATTTCATACATTCTTCAACTAAAAAGGGGTGCGCCGGAGGTATAATTAATTAACCGAAGCTACGCACATGTGTCCCGCTGAGCCGAGCAGAAGCTTCAGTGACTTAACTGCAGGTGCAGTTGTGTAACTGACATGTGGCCTGTTGGGCCCACGTGTCAGTCAGCCAACTGCACTAGCAGTTAAGTAGAAGCAGCGTTCTTCTCCAGCGCAGCTCTCCGACTCCACGTCGCCGCCAAGAAGCTAACCGACCGTCAATGGTCAACCCGCCTAGCTTGGCTTCAACCGGAGGGTAGGAGCTGTGGCCTTACTTGCACCCGAGCGGCGGCGACCTACCATGTTCTACTCTTCCTCGTTTTCTGTGTGGTGCGGCCTCGTTGGCAGCGGGGCGGGGCCTCGGCGGAGCCAGCAATGTCCTCTGCCTCGTTGCCGGCGGGCGGCGCCTAAGCGGAGCGGTGGAAATCCTACCCCACGTTGCCGGCAGGGCGGGGCCTCGACTGAGCCGGTGATGTCCTCTGCCTCGTTGTTGGCGGGGCGGGGCCTCGGCGGAGCTGGCGGTGTCCTCTGCCTCGTTGTTGGCGCCGCGAGGCCTCGACGGAGCAGGGCCTCGTCGACACCAGCGGAGCGGGGACTCGTCGGAGCCGGCATTGTCCTATGCCTCGTCCTCCGTCTCGCCAAACAGCGCCTCGCCCGCTTCATCGCCCTCTTTGCTAGCCTCTTTGTACGCGGCCGCAGCCTCCGCCACCCGCATGCGGTACCGCCAGCGCTCGAGGCGGCCCTTGCAAGCGGAGCGGTATGAGTCGAGCAGCGCCTCCTACTCCGCCCGCTCCGCGGCGATCTGCTCCTCCGCCTGCAGGTGCTCCTGGAGGAGATGGTGGTTGTAGGCGGCATCGGCTTGCGCCTCCCGGAACTGCTCCTCACGCATCTGCCTCACCCTGTCCATATATTGGGAATGGGCCTCGCCATGGTCATGGTGTAATGCACCGGCGAGGATGGCGCGGAGGAGGGGGTTGGCGCCGGATCATCGACTACCATGTTCTCCATTGGGACGTCGTCGTCCTCCGGCTGCCTGCCGGCCAGCCGGGCGGCAGCAATGGCTGCCATCTCCTTGTAGTCCATCGTCCGCCCGTCCTGAAGAGTGCTGGAGCGCGAGGAAGCCATGGTGGGCAGTAGTGGTGTGGACAGGAGAAAGGGAATGGATGCGGATGACTGCGGCTATGGCCGGCGCAGCAGTTTATATAGCAACGGTGGGCGGGCGAAGGGACAAACGTGTGGCACCGGAGTAGCCGCCTTGGCAACCGCGTATCATTAACGTGGGCGGTAGATGGATGAACGGACGACACTTGTGTCGTTTGAAGGCGGATCAATCGCCTGCACCGGGAAGCGGGGCGGGCGGTGCTGACTGTTTCGGGCGGAAAGCGCGCGCGGGCGAGGAGATGACTTTACTTGGAGAGGATGACAATGGGGACCCACGAGGTCCATAGCATCACGTACGCAAGTGCCTCCTTATATATATATAACTATAATTTATTTTGCTTCCTCCTGGTTTCCCGACATCACGGTCCCACACCATTGTCAACCAATGTAGTAGTCAAGCTGAAAATGGCTAGCCCAGCTATACTTTTTTTAGGAATACCCAAGCAAGGTCAAGTTGTTATTCTCCGTCCCGCTAGGCTGCAAATCTTTCCTAGGAGGGATGCATTAGGCTTAACAAGAAAATGGGCTTTAAGAAATAATAAATGGGATTTAATTATAAAAACTGGGCAGTAACTATAAAAAAATGCACCAAACACGTGATTACTTTATAAAATATTATTTTTGGATATTGAAAATTTTAATTTCATTAATTGTTGCGAGCGCAATGTTTCGTTGGATTTTTACGTAATATAAATTTATATTGAAATTGTATTTAATCTGACTAGAAGTTTCGGGATAAAAATATTTCGGATCCCATCAAAATGTGGGAAATTTTATTGAATTCTGTTTTGAACGGTTGGTTGAAAAGGGCTGTACTTTTAACAAACTGTAAATGGGTTGTAGTAAATTCCATTAGACTTCAAAAATGGACTACACATTCTTACAAATCTCAAATGGGCTATAAGTTCTCTGCCACACACTTCTGGCCTTACTAAGTTGACGCGTCCCCTAAAAAACAGAGTTGACGTGTATGCAAGGATTTGTCAATTTATAGTCAACACACGGTTCTGGCAGCAGTGGCCGTTGGATTTCCATCCAACAGATGCCGTTCTTCTTCTTCAATCTCGGATATTCTTGCTTCACCCGCCCAAAAAATGATTCCTCCCCTGACATCTAGGGCGCACCATTTCGGAAGCTGACCTGTGGGCCTACAAAGTTGATGTACCAAGGGCTTTGTCAACTTAGTCAATATAAATGATTCTAGCTGCAGTGACCATACGATGTCCATCCAATGGCCGTCGTGCTTCTTCAACCTCTGGTCTTCTTGCTCCAGCCGCCCAAAGCAGCGCCGGTCGTGCCGCCTGCTCCTGCCTCCCGTGGCCGGCTGTGCTACCGCGGAAGCCTCACCGCCCCCTACTACTCCCACCGCTGGCAGGCCATCCCTCCACTCACCCACACCCCCTGTTATTCCGCGGCGACGGCAGCGCACCCGAACCAGTGAACCCTCGTACTCCTCTCCGCGTGTGCATCCACTGTCGTGTCTTCCCCGGTTCCGTGTTGTCCCCTTCCTAGGCCTCGCTGTTGTCCACAGGCCTTGTGCTCTCGGCGCGGCGTGGTAAACGTGGTCAAGGAACAACTTCCATCGGACGTGGACTATATGTGGAGAGGCTGACAGCTGGGTCCACAGCAGCCGCAAGGAAGTGCCTCCTTATTACGCGCAACATAATTATTCCTCCACCTGACAACGGGGACCCACCGGACGGGCCACCGTATTTCGTGAAAAATTGATTCGCCCCCTGACTGCTGGGACCCACGAGCTACATCTTTGCACGCAAGGAAGTGCGTTCGAAAAAAAAACGATTCACCCCCTGACTACTGGGACCCACCAGCTACATTTTCGCACGCAAGGAAGTGTGTCCAAAAAAACGATTCGCCCCCCGACTGCTGGGACCCACCAGCTACACCTTCGCACGGAAGGAAGTGCGTCCAGGCAAAAAAAAGATTCGCCCCCCTGACTGCTGGGACTCAGCAGCTACACCTTCGCACACAAGGAAGTGCGTCCAGGCAAAAAAACAAAACGATTCACCCCCCCGACGGCTAGGACCCACCAGCTACATCTTCACAGGCAAGGAAGTGCGTGACAGTCGGGACCCACCTGGTCGAAGCGTACGTAGCGTTGTCATTCTGGTCGCGAACGTGTATGTAAATACTGGTCGATGTAGAGGCGCGCACGTGTCATAGTAGAGGCGCGCACGTGTCGTAGTAGAGCCGTGCACGTAGCATGTACACGTACGTACAAAAGCCAGGGTGCAAGAAAGAAAATACATCATGTATGTGTTCATACGGGCAGGGTCTCAAACGCCTACTCGCGCATACGTACGGCCAGGGCTCGTGTACATGGCTGGGTCGAAACGGAGAAACAACGTCGTCGTCGTGTTCATGGGGAGGCAACGGAATGCGTCGTGTTCATGGGGTGGCAACGAATGCGTCATGTTCATGGGGAGGCAACGGAATGTGTCGTGTTCATCGGGAGGCAACGGAATGCGTCGTTTTCATCGGGAGGCAACGGAACGCGTGGGAGCCAACTGGGTCGGAACGGAATGCGTGGCTGTGTTCAACGGGAGGGCTTGGACGGAACAGGCAATGGAAATGAGGCCTGGCGTACCGCAGAACGGAGGAAATAGACCTCCTATGGTCGATACGGGGGTCCTGTTGATCGGGAGGGGTGTGGCGTACCGCTAAACGGAGGAAACATACCTCCTACGGTCGAAACGGGGGTCCTGTTGATCGGGAGGGGTGTGGCGTACCGCAAAACGGACGAAACGAACCTCCTACTGTTGAAATGGGGGTCCTGTTCATCCGGAGGGGTGTGGCATACCGCAAAATGAGACTCCATGGGATACTGTTCATCTCCACCGTCGATCTCCTCCAGCCTCCACGGGCTCCTGTTCATCCAGCCTCCACCGCGCGCTACTCCACCGGCTACTGTTCAACCACCCCTCCACCGTCTACTGTTTATCCAGCCCTCCACACCATGGGGTCCTGTTCAACCACCCCTCCACGGACACCCCTCCACCGTCTACAGTTAATCCAGCCCTCCACACCACGGGGTCCTGTTCATCCAGAGGCAAGGCCACCACTCACAGTTCATCCAAAACCTCCCGTAACGCTCACTGTTCATCCCAGAGGCATCATCGATCGGCTTCAGTGTAACATCCCAAATTTTCAATTTGGAATGTTATACATTAGGTCATCATGCATATCATATTTTTTTTTGCTTTTGGTTTTGATCCTAGAAAATCCTAAGCAACTCAAGGACCTACGGAGAGAGTTGGGGATTTCGTTATTTGCATATTTGAGTTTTCTCAGATTATGTAAACAGGATCATTTGATTTTATTTATTTTATCATCAATTATTTCTATTGCAAAAATATGAGAGAGGGAATAAAATGACTTTCCCAAAATATAGAAATATTGAGGATTTAATAAAAAAATCAAATAAGTTTATTTCGGAGTTTTTCGGTATTTTTTTTGAATTTAGGAAAATGCGTGTTTTTCAAAGTTGTAGTTTGGGCCCAGATAAATGTTCACTTTATCGGGCTTGATTTTAGGAACCCGGCAAAATTTATTTCGTGATTTTTGGAGTCCGTTTAGTATTTCTTTTTATTTTTCTTCCGAGCGGAATTATTAAAAAAACGCGAACCGACTACGAGCCGTATTCGGCCTGGACTCCGCCGGCCTAGCCTTTATAAGCCGCCGCCCCGGGAGAGAGAGAGCCCAGCCGCCGAACCCTAGAGCCCAGCCGCCGAACCCTAGGGCCCAGCCGCCTCTAGCCGCCGCCGCCGCCTCTAGCCGCCGCCGCCGCCGGAGCGCGCGTCTTTTGAGGTTCGCCGCCGTCTCGTTTTCCGTGCTGTTAAAAAAAAATTCTGTTCGTCGTTTTTCTTTTTCGTCGGAATTTCCGCGGTTAATTTCTAATCGCGATTTCTGATCCGATTTTCGTTTTAGTATAACTTTTCGCTCGTTTATCGGAATTAGGCGATTCAAGCGCCTGGAGTTTCGTCTCGAAACCCTCTTTCCGAGTAATCAACTTAAACAAGTTTTTGCTACTGTAAAATTTCCCTAGATCCAGATTACTAGAACAAAGTTGTTTTCTTTCGCCGTTTGATTTCTTTTGCTTCGTTTGATTTGATTCTTTTGCCAACCAGGGTTCTTAAGTTGAACTTTCTGGTTAGATCTTCTATTTTAGTTTTACCCGTGCATTAGATGAGTACTTATTGTATGCTTGTTGTTTGTCTGCGATAGAATACCCGGAGTGCGCCGCCTGTTACTTCGAATCTCTAGGTTTCGCGGATCATCAGCAAGGCAAGTAACACTTTGATCATACCTTTTCTACAATCCAGTTTTATTGCATTAGATCAATCCTCACACATTGCATGATTAGGATCTAATTAAATTGTGGGATGGGAATTAGATGAGGTAGTACCTATTACCTGTTTATTATCAAACCTTTGGGAGTTACTTCTACGTTTTCTTATTATGCCATGCTATGCTAGTAGACGTGGATTGGGTGAGTGAAATCCATGACAGATGTGAGATTATTAATTAAGGGTTTATCTAAGGTGGCAACCTAACACACATCTGGGTGGATTGAGGCACCTGGGGTTACCAGGACTTGCCTGTTTTCCTGGGCCGCCACCCAGGCTCAAAGGGATCATGAGATTATTCATACTAGAAACTTCCGTGTGCAGCCACAAGCCATTATGGGCTCTGGCATAGTTGAGTAAGTTGTGCGAACTCTTACAGGGTAGACTAGCAGATGTAGGGGAAAGTAGGTGTACCGGTCTATCCGTCGTAAGGTGCTAGCGCTTCTGAAAGACTGTGTCTCGGTCATCCGTTTCTCAAACACCATGTAGTGCGAGAAACCAAACGGAGGCGATCGAGTCTTGTGGGGAAAAGTGCGCAAACCTCTGCAGAGCGTAACAAACTAATCATGATTAGTCGTGTCCCCGGTTATGGACATCTTGAGTATCTAGTACCTGGATTTTCATGTGAATCTCAACATGTTACTTTAAATTAATTTTGATGGGTTTTAATGATGTTACTTAATTGGGATTGAGGATGTTGTCAACCATTCTCAATTTTTAACAACCACCATGATAGTAATCAAATCTATTCCTTTGAAGTAGGAAAAAAATTGGCTTTACGCAAAAACTGTAACCATAGAGCTTTCCACCAGCCAAATATGCATATAGTATAGTTGTTGCATTCCATTATTCTCTATGTGTTATCTTGCCAGCATATTCCATGTGCTGACCCGTTTTCGGGCTGCAACGTTAATGTTGCAGACTTTTCAGACGACGATTGAGGAATTTTAGGTCGTGGTTCTATACTCAGTGATGCCGTTGGAGTTGATGGACTCACTTATCTTCCAAGCCTTCCGCTGTTATCGTTATTAGATGGCCTTAAGCCATATTTATTGTTTTAAGTTCTCTTTTGAGACACTCGATGTAATAAGTATGTGATTGCTACTCTGCTATAAATCCTCCGAGTACTGTGTGGTGTCAGCATTACTGATCCAGGGATGACACCGGAGCACAGAGATCAGACTGTTTGAGGTCTGGTCGCTACATTCAGTTAGTAGCAGTAGCGAAGGAATCGCTCGATCGGGTTCAGTTAACAACCATCGATCGATCGCTCGAGTTCAGTAACGCGTAGCCTGCAGTGCAATCGCTCGGGTTCTGTTAGAGCCCAATGCCTCGCTCAGGTTCAGTTAGAGCCAACGCCTCGCACACACGCGCGTACATGTACGAGAGAAACGCACATCGCTCGGCCCCCGACCTCCCACCCTTACCGGGAACTCCCCGAAATTTTCCTCGCCCTCGCTTCTACCACAGTTTTTCCGTCATGGACGGCCCAAAGAATGTCATGCATCTGTGTCTCCGGCCTGCCCAGGACGAAGAGCCCATTTTCTGTCATGATTTTCTGTCATAGAAGTAGGAGCCCACCACATCTATGATGATACCGTGTTTTGTCACAATTATCGTCATAGAAGTGTCATATGTATGACCGGATTTTTTTTCATTCAGCCCAAAATGTCACGGATGTGTCTTTTTTTGTAGTGTATGGTGAAGTTGTACACACAAGATTTACGAGTTCATGCCCTTCATGGTGGAAGTAATAGCCCTACGTCTTGGTGCCCGGAGGCGGTCGACTGGATTATATGTGTGTGATGTTACAAGGGGTGCGAACCCTTGTCCCTGAGGACGGGGGTGGCTTATATAGAGTTCGCCAGGCCCCTCCCGCCCTCAGTTACATAGGGTTTAAGATACATAAAGATGCGGCATTTCTGGTCACGCTATTTATAAAGTGACATAAATGACCATTAAGTCTACAAAGTAAACGTCTGACCATTGCTGTTCAGAGTGGCTTTCGATATTCTGTCCGTCGAGTGATTATTGCTATGGTCTAGTGACATTAAGTCTTCCGAGTGGAATGCTTCTGTCGAGTGGATGATGGTATCCCTTGCGTGCTTCTGACTTTAGGGTGATGTCCTAGGGGAGGGTGTCTAGGTCAGGCATGTGACCCTACCGTAGGTACATAGCTTCATCATTAGCCCCCGAATGGTTCAGGGTTCGAGTGGAGAAGGAGTTGAAAATACTTCCGACTCAATTTTTGCGCTTCGGAAGCGTCTTGTTAGGATCAATGAACAACATGATGGCTTCAACTTCTTTTTCAGTCCCATTGATCCATTCTTAGTTTGTCGAATGAACTTTTGCTGATAAGCTTCGAGTGTTGATATGAAAGAAATCTGCAGTCTGACAGGTTGCTTTGCAGTTCCCGGATCTTGCGGGATTCGAAATTTTGGGAAGCGCGCGGGACGGAGGAGGCCGCAGTAATCGGGGTGGATTAGGTAGGGGCGCCTCGATCACCGCGCCGCCTTTTTTGCCACGTATCGAGCGAGCGCCAGTTGTGGGATTTGACAGGATCACCTGGGCCCAGTCGTCGGTCACTCGGAAATGACTCCATATAAGACGTCGGGCTGGGGGATTTTGCACAGTGCGCCTCAATTTCTCCTTCTTCCTCCTCTGTTCCTCCACTACTCCCGTCCTCACTCTCGGCGCCGTCACCCACCTCGAGCCCGTTCCGCCGTAATGGGGAAGGACAAGACCGCCGCTCTGGATAGTGCGAAGAAAGCGACAGCAAAGGTGAAGGGGAAGAAGACGAGCCGGGGAGGATCGTCATCAAGATCTGCTCTGCCGCGCGGCTGGATCCAAGGCGACTGGATCCAGTCGACCATCGTGAAAGAGGACATGGAAGATCTGGTGGACTGAGGACTGATTGCCCACGAGTCTTGGCGGCTTCCGGGGGATGAGACTGAGCCGCAACCACAAGAGGGTGAGTGCATCCTGCTTTCCACCCACGTCGATCGCGGTTTTTCTTTGCCTTCCCATCCTTTTTTCCGAGGGTTTCTGAATTTCTTCGAGGCTAAAATTCATCACTTCTCCCCCAACACTATCACATACCTCGCTGCCTATGTGTCAATGTGTGAGAATTTTCTAGGATGTCGACCACACTGGGGTCTACTCAAACACATTTTCACCTGCCACTCCTAGTCGGTAAAGAAAGCCAATCCGAGTGATGAGAGAACACATGTGATTCAGATGTGTGGGGGTTTAGGGATCCAAATGAGAAACAAAAGCACTTTACCTGCCATGATTCTTCCCGAGTCCGTCAGGGGGTGACTGTCGACCTGGTTCTACTGTACGGACGAACCGACTCCTGGTCATTCGACTGGCCTCCCTCCGTATTCAAATGACCGAGTAGAGAAGCCTTCTTCGTTGAGAGTGACTCCAAAGGAGAAAGAGGAGGTTGCTATGTTGGTCGAGCGAGTGGTACAACTTGTCCGTGATGGCGTGACCGGTATGGATTTGCTAGAAGCTTTCCTGAGTCGATGCATTCAACCGCTCCAAGCTCGCGACCACCCAATGTGGTTGTACTCGGGCGTTGAGGACACCACTCGGATCCATCCGGAAGCAGTCAGTGCAGAGACGGTGGAGCTGTGGCTGCAAGGCATCACTGGGAATAAGGACAACCCCAGGGGGTCTAGAAGGGTTCCTCCACTCGACAACACCACTGAGCCAGACATGGTTTGATTCTTTCCTTCTGAGTGTATTTTGCTCTGACACGCGTTAGCTATGGAGATTGACGAATATCCACTCGACTCTATCTTTTGCAGACCTTCACTGAACTGTACTCGCTGCCCAACGGAGAGCAAGAGCAAGAGGGAGAGGTGAGTGGTGGCGACTGGAACTCGGACGGAGAAGGAGACAAGGAGAGTGATGATACGTCTCCAACGTATCTATAATTTTTGATTGCTCCATGCTATATTATCTACTGTTTTGGACATTATTGGGCTTTATTATCCACTTTTATATTATTTTTGGACTAACCTATTAACCGGAGGGCCAGCCCAGAATTGCTGTTTTTTGCCTGTTTTAGGGTTTCGAAGAAAAGGAATATCAAACGGAGTTCAAACGGAATGAAACCTTCGGGAACGTGATTTTCTCAATGAACAAGACACAGGAGACTTGGACCCTACGTCAAGACACAAAAGAGGAGGCCATGAGGTAGGGGCGCGCCTTCCCCCCAGGCGCGCCCTCCACCCTCGTGGGCCCCCTGTTGCTCCACCGACGTACTCCTTCCTTCTATATATACCTACGTACCCCGAAACAATCAGATACGGAGCCAAAAACCTAATTCCACCGCCGCAACTTTCTGTATGCACGAGATCCCATCTTGGGGCCTGTTCCGGAGCTCCACCAGAGGGGGCATCGATCACGGAGGGCTTCTACATCAACACCATAGCCTCTCTGATGAAGTGTGAGTAGTTTACCTCAGACCTTCGGGTCCATAGTTATTAGCTAGATGGCTTCTTCTCTCTTTTTGGATCTCAATACAATGTTCTACCCCTCTCTTGTGGAGATCTATTCGATGTATTCTTCTTTTTGCGGTGTGTTTGTTGAGATCGATGAATTGTGGGTTTATGATCAAGTCTATCTATGAACAATATTTGAATCTTCTCTGAATTCTTTTATGTATGTTTGCTTATCTTTGCAAGTTTCTTCGAATTATCAGTTTGGTTTGGCCTACTACATTGATCTTTCTTGCAATGGGAGAAGTGCTTAGCTTTGGGTTCAATCTTGCGGTGTCCTTTCCCAGTGACAGTAGGGGCAGCAAGGCACGTATTGTATTGTTGCCATCGAGGATAACAAGATGGGGTTTTCATCATATTGCATAAATTTATCCATCAACATCATGTCATCTTGCTTAAGGCGTTACTCTGTTTTCATTAACTTAATACTCTAGATGCATGCTGGATAGCGGTCGATGAGTGGAGTAATAGTAGTAGATGCAGGCAAGAGTCGGTCTACTTGTCTCCGACGTGATGCCTATATACATGATCATACCTAGATATTGTCATAACTATGCTCAATTATGTCAATTGCTCAACAGTAATTTGTTCACCCACCGTAGAATACTTATGCTCTCGAGAGAAGCCACTAGTGAAACTTATGGCCCCCGGGTCTATCTTCATCATATTAATCTCCCAATACTTAGTTATTTCCTTTGCTTTTTTACTTTGCTTTTATTTTACTTTGCATCTTTATCACAAAAATACCAAAAATATTATCTTATCATATCTATCAGATCTCACTCTCGTAAGTGGCCGTGTAGGGATTGACAACCCCTTATCGCGTTGGTTGCGAGGATTTATTTGTTTTGTGCAGGTGCGAGGGACTCGCGCGTAGCCTCCTACTGGATTGATACCTTGGTTCTCAAAAACTGAGGGAAATACTTACGCTACTTTGCTGCATCATCCCTTCCTCTTCGAGGAAAACCAACGGAGAGCTGAAGAGGTAGCAAGAAGGATTTCTGGCGCCGTTGCCGGGGAGGTCTACGCAAAAGTCAATATACCAAGTACCCATCACATACCCCTATCTCCTGCATTACATTATTTGCCATTTGCCTCTCGTTTTCCTCTCCCCCACTTCACCCTTGCCGTTTATTCGCCATCTCTCTCTATCCTCCCTCTCTTTCTCTATTTGCCTCTTTTTGCCCACTTGCTTTTAGTTTGCTTGCGTGTTAGTTTGCTTGCTTGTCACGATGGCTCAAGATAACACTAAATTGTTTGACTTCACCAATACGAACAATAATGATTTTATTAGCACTCCGATTGCTCCTCTTACCGATGCTAAATCTTGTGAAATTAATACTGCTTTGCTGAATCTTGTCATGAAAGATCTGTTTTCCGGCCTTCCTAGTGAAGATGCCGCTACCCATCTAAATAGCTTCGTTGATTTGTGTGATATGCAAAAGAAGAAAGATGTGGATAATGATATTGTTAAATTGAAGCTCTTTCCTTTTTAGCTTAGAGATCGTGCTAAAGCTTGGTTTTCGTCTTTCCCTAAACATGGTATTGATTCATGGAACAAGTGCAAAGATGCTTTTATCTCTAAGTATTTTCCTCCCGCTAAGATCATCTCTCTTAGAAACAATATTATGAATTTTAAGCAACTTGATCGTGAACATGTTGCACAAGCTTGGGAGAGAATGAAACTAATGGTACGTAATTACCCTACTCATGGCTTAAATGTGTGGATGATTATACAAAAATTTTATGCCGGATTGAATTTTGCTTCTAGAAATCTTTTAGATTCGGCCGCGGGAGGTAGTTTTATGGAAATCACTTTAGGTGAAGCTACTAAACTCCTAGATAATATTATGGTTAATTATTCTCAATGGCATACTGAAAGATATACTAATAAAAAGGTGCATGCCATAGAAGAAATTAATGTTTTGAGTGGGAAGATGGATGAACTTATGAAATTATTTGCTAGTAAGAGTGTTTCTTCTGATCCTAATGATATGCCCTTGTCTACTTTGATTGAGAATAATAATGAATCTATGGATGTGAATTTTGTTGGTAGGAACAATTTTGGTAACAACGCATATAGAGGAAATTTCAATCCTAGGCCTTATCCTAGTAATCCCTCTAATAATTATGGTAATTCCTACAACAATTCTTATGGAAATTATAATAAGATGCCCTCTGATTTTTAATCTAATATTAAAGAATTTATTACTCCGCAAAAGAGTTTCAATGCTATGATTAAAGAAAAATTGCTTATGACTGATGAGTTGGCTAGGAACGTTGATAGGATTTCTCTTGATGTTGATTCTTTGAAACTTAGATCTATTCCACCTAAGCATGATATCAATGAGTCTCTCAAAGCCATGATAATTTCCATTGATGAGTGCAAAGAAAGAACCGCTAGGATGCGTGCTAAGAAAGATGCCTTTATAAGAGCATGTTCTTCTAGTTCCTTTGAAAAAAAGATGAAGATCTAAAAGTTATTGATGTGTCCCCTATTAAATCTTTGTTTTTCAATATGAATCTTGATAATGATGGGACTGAATATGATCCACCTTTACCTAGAAGGCGTTCCAAGAATTCGGAATTTTTTGATCTTGATGCTAAAATTGATAAAAGTGGGATTGAAGAAATTAGAACCCTAGATGTTGCTAAACCAACTATTATGGATTTCAAGGAATTTAACTATGAAAATTTCTCTTTGATGGATTGTATTTCCTTGTTGCAATCCGTGCTAAATTCTCCTCATGCTTATAGTCAAACTAAAGCGTTTACTAAACATATCGTTGATGCCTTGATGCAATCTTATGAAGAAAAACTTGAATTGAAAGTTTCTATCCCTAGAAAACTCTATGATGAGTGGGAACCAACTATTAAAATTAAAATTAAAGATCATGAATGCTATGCTTTATGTGATTTTGGTGTTAGTGTTTCCACGATTCCAAAGACTTTGTGTGATTTGTTAGGTTTCTGTGATTTTGATGATTGCTCTCTAAACTTGCACCTTGTGGATTCCACTATTAAGAAACCTATGGAAGAATTAATGATGTTCTTATTGTTGCAAATAGGAATTATGTGCCCATAGATTTTATTGTTCTTGACATAGATTGCAATCCTTCATGTCCTATTATTCTTGGTAGACCTTTCCTTAGAACGATTGGTGCAATTATTGATATGAAAGAAGGAAATATTAGATTCCAATTTCCAATAAGGAAAGGAATGGAACACTTTCCTAGAAATAAAATTAAATTACCTTATGAATCTATTATGAGAGCCACTTATGGATTGCCTACCAAAGATGGCAATACCTAGATCTATCCTTGCTTGTTATGCCTAGCTAGGGGCGTTAAACGATAGCGCTTGTTGGGAGACAACCCAATTTTATTTTTATTCCTTGATTTTTGCTCCTTTTTAGTAACAAATAATTTATCCAGCCTCTATTTAGGTTGTGTTTTTTGTGTTTAATTAGTGTTTGCCAAGTAGAACCATTGGGAAGACTTGGGGAAAGTCTTGTTACACTTGCTGTAAAAAACAGAAACTTTAGCGCTCACGATTGTTTGGAAAGTGATATTTAGTTAATTCTTTTTAAAGATGATTAATAGATAAATTCCTCACGTCCAGCAATTTATTTTAGAATTTTTGGGGTTACAGATCTTGCGCTAGCTACAGATTACTACAGACTATTCTGTTTTTGACAGATTTTGTTTTTCGTGTGTTGTTTGCTTATTTTCATGAATCTTTGGCTAGTAAAATAGTTTATAAACCATAGAGAAGTTGGAATACATTAGGCTTAAGACCAATATAAATAAATAATGAGTTAATTACAGTACCTTGAAGTGGTCTTTTGTTTTCTTTCGCTAACGAAGCTCACGAGATTTTCTACTTTGAGTTTTGTGTTGTGAAGTTTTCAAGTTTTGGGTAAAGATTTGATGGATTATGGAACTAGGAGTGGAAAGAGCCTAATATTGGGGATGCCCATGGAACCCCCAAGATAATCTAAGGACACCTAAAATCCAAAGCTTGGGGATGCCCCGGAAGGCATCCCCTCTTTCGTCTACTTCTATCGGTAACTTTACTTGGAGCTATATTTTTATTCACCACATGATATGTGTTTTTGCTTGGAGCGTCTTGTATGATTTGAGTCTTTACATTTTAGTTTACCACAATCATCCTTGCTGTACACACCTTTTGAGAGAGCCATACATGGTTTGGAATTAGTTAGAATACTCTATGTGCTTCGCTTATATCTTTTGAGTTATATAGTTTTGCTCTAGTACTTCACTTATATCTTTTAGAGCACGGTGGTGGATTTGTTTTATAGAAACTATTGATCTCTTATGCTTCACTTAGATTATTTTGAGAGTCTTAAATAGCATTGTGATTTGCTTAAAATCCTAATATGCTAGGAATTCAAGATTAGTAAAATTTTCTTATTAGTGTTTTGAATACTAAGAGAAGTTTGATGCTTGATGATTGTTTTGAGATATGGAGGTAATAATATCAAATTCGTGCTAGTTGAGTAGTTGTGAAATGAGAAATGCTTGTGTTGAAGTTTGCAAGTCCCGTAGCATGCACGTATGGTAAACGTTATGCAACAAATTTGAAACATGAGGTGTTATTTGATTGTCCTCCTTATGAGTGGCGGTCGGGGACGAGCGATGGTCTTTTCCTACCAATCTATCCCCCTAGGAGCATGCGCGTAGTGCCGAGATTTTTGATGACTTGTAGATTTTTGCAACAAGTATGTGAGTTCTGTATGACTAATGTTGAGTCCATGGATTATACACACTCTCACCCTTCCATCCTTGCTAGCCTCTTCGGTACCGTGCATTGCCCTTTCTCACATTGAGAGTTGGCGCAAACTTTGCCGATGCATCCAAACCCCATGATATGATACGCTCTTTCACACATAAACCTCCTTATATCTTCCTCAAAACAGCCACCATACCTACCTATTATGGCCTTTCCATAGCTATTCCGAGATATATTGCCATGCAACTTTCCACCATTCCGTCTATCATGACACATTCATTATTGTCATATTGCTTGGCATGATCATGTAGTTGACATAGTATTTGTGGCAAAGCCATCGTTCATAATTCTTTCATACATGTCACTCTTGGTCCATTGCATATCCCGGTACACCGCTGGAGGCATTCATATAGAGTCATCTTTTGTTCTAGTATCGAGTTGTAATCATTGAGTTGTAAATAAATAGAAGTGTGATGATCATCATTTTCTAGAGCATTGTCCCAAGTGAGAAATTATAAAAAAAGAGAGAAAGGCCATATATATAAAAAAATAGAAAGGCCAAATAAAAAAATATGAGAGAAAAAGAGAGAAGGGACAATGTTACTATCCTTTGCCACACTTGTGCTTCAAAGTAGCACCGTAATCTTCATGATAGAGAGTCTCTTGTTTTGTCACTTTCATATACTAGTGGGAATTTTCATTATAGAACTTGGCTTGTATATTCCAACAATGGGCCACCTCAAGTGCCCTAGGTCTTCGTGAGCAAGCAAGTTGGATGCACACCCACTTAGTTTCTTTTGTTGAGCTTCCATACATTTATAGATCTAGTGCATCCGTTGCATGGCAATCCCTACTCCTTGCATTAACATCAATCGGTGGGCATCTCCATAGCCCATTGATTAGCCTCGGTGATGTGAGACTTTCTCCTTTTTGTCTTCTCCACATAACCCCCCTCATTATATTCTATTCCACCCATAGTGATATGTCCATGGCTCGCGCTGATATATTGCATGAAAGTTTATAGGTTTGAGATTACTAAAGTATGAAACAATTGCTTGGCTTGTCATCGGGGTTGTGCATGATGAGAGCATTCTTGTGTGATGAAAATGGAGCATGACTAAACTATATGATTTTGTAGGGATGAACTTTCTTTGGCCATGTTATTTTGAGAAGACATAATTGCTTTGTTAGTATGCTTGAAATATCATTATTTTCTATGTCAATATGAACTTTTGTCTTGAATCTTTCGGATCTGAATATTCATACCAAAATTAAGAAGAATTACATTAAAATTATCCACGAGATCCCATCTTGGGGCCTGTTCCGGAGCTCCGCCAGAGGGGGCATCGATCATGGAGGGCTTCTACATCAACACCATAGCCCCTCCTATGAAGTGTGAGTAGTTCACCTCAGACCTATGGGTCCATAGTTAGTAGCTAGATGGATTCTTCTCTCTTTTTGGATCTCAATACAATGTTCTCCCCCTCTCTTGTGGAGATCTATTCGATGTAATCTTCTTTTTGCGGTGTGTTTGTTGAGACCGATGAATTGTCGGTTTATGATCAAGTCTATCTATGAACAATATTTGAATCTTCTCTGAATTCTTTTATGTATGATTGGTTATCTTTGCAAGTCTCTTTGAATTATCAGTTTGGTTTGGCCTACTAGATTGATCTTTCTTGCAATGGGAGAAGTGCTTAGCTTTGGGTTCAATCTTGTGGTGTCCTTTCCCATTGACAGTAGGGGCAGCAAGGCATGTATTGTATTGTTGCCATCGAGGATAACAAGATGGGGTTTTCATCATATTGCATGAGTTTATCCCTCTACATCATGTCATATTGCTTAAGGTGTTACTCTGTTTTCATTAACTTAATACTCTAGATGCATGCTTGATAGCGGTCGATGAGTGGAGTAATAGTAGTAGATGCAGGCAGGAGTCGGTCTACTTGTGTCAGACGTGATGCCTATATACATGATCATACCTAGATATTATCATAAATATGCTCAATTCTGTCAATTGCTCAACAGTAATTTGTTCACCCACCGTAGAATACTTATGCTCTCGAGAGAAGCCACTAGTGAAACCTTTACTTAGTTATTTCCTTTGCTTTTATTTTACTTTGCATCTTTATCACAAAAATACCAAAATTATTATCTTATCATATCTATCAGATCTCACTCTCATAAGTGGCCGTGTAGGGATTGATAACCCCTTATCGCGTTGGTTGCGAGGATTTATTTGTTTTGTGCAGGTGCGAGGGACTCGCGTATAACCTCCTACTGGATTGATACCTTGGTTCTCAAAAACTGAGGGAAATACTTACGCTACTTTGCTGCATCATCCCTTCCTCTTTGGGGAAAACCAACGCAGTGCTCAAGAGTTAGCAAGTGAGGACTCAAGGAGTGGTGAGGAAGTCGACGCTCCGCCTCGCACAGAGAGGCGCTCCAAGCAGAGGCAGGACCCAACAAGCATTCGGGGCAAAACGACTCTTCCAACTGGTCAACCTTTAAAGCATGCTCGGATGACTTCCCCTGTGCCGACTGAAAAAGCTCCCAAGAAGCCCAAAGTCGTGACAACAAAACCCCGGAAACCTCTTCCCAAGATCAAAGTGTCTGTCCCCATCATTTCTGGGTAATTATTGAGCCTGACTCTTAGGTTTTCCCGTGATTCAAACTTTAATTGGCCCACTATCTTGTTGTAACCGAGTGAGATCTGACTTTTTGCAGTGTTGCTTCTGGTACTTCTCTTTACAACAACGATGATGAGGAGGAGATGGAAGACGCAGTCACCTCGCAAGTAGGTATAATTCTTGTTATTTCGTCTTTACTTAATCAACTATTTGAGCAGTCGACTGAAGACCCAGTCAATTGTTCTGTAGCTCCACCCAATGTCATTGAATTACCAGATGATGACAAGGACGTGCTGCAGAGAGCCATAAGGAGGAGGGTCAAGACTTCGAGTAAGAAGGCATCAACTAGCCAGACGTCCCAATCGGTGCCGGTGGCGGAGCCTGTGATTCAACAGCCTGGAGATGTGACTCGGGATTCTGTTACTTTCGCTATTCCAGTATCAAGTGAACACCCCACAACGTCGACTGCACCAATGCTTGCTTAGACTATCCAGCCCCATGCCTCGGAACTTCAAGCTGCTGCGACTGAACCGCCAACCCTATTCTCCACTACTCATCACGTTCTAGAAGACCAGGCAGGCGCCGATGCAAAAGCCATACGCCAAGCTGGCATAATGATGGAGCGAGTGAAGGTGGTGCATGAGAACAGTCAGGTTGCTTATGACGCCAGTGCGGCCCTTCGAGCCAATGTCCAGGTAAGTTGGCTTTCATCTGAACTCTTATCTTAGCGCTTGTTCTGTTAGGATATGCTACCCGAAAAACTTTTCTTTGTGCATCCTCCTGTTACTCTGTACTTCGCATCTGCACACCCACTGGGTGTTTGAATTTATGTCGAGTAATTTTTCCAGTTGTGTCGGCTAGGTTGTGTCGATTGTAGTCCTGGGCTAGTGGGGGCACGCAGAGTGCACCCACTGGGTGTAGTCCTTGAGGCCACCGTCGAATGTGTGATTCGGCGGGGGCTAGGATAAAAAATGTCTTTGCCGTTTCACTCTTCCACTAGGTCTGGGTGAACCATGTCGAGTGGAATCCGAACTAGTGGGGGCACGCTAAGTGCACCCACTGGGTGTAGTCCCCGAGACCGCGGTCGACTGCGGGCAGTCGGTTGGGGTCTGAGAATATCTTTTGTTGACTTTGAAATATAACTCCGGTCTTCTCTCTTTTTCTTTTACTCTTCCACTCGGTATGGGCGGACCATGTCGAGTGGAATCGGAACCAGTGGGGGCACGATAAGTGCACCCACTGGGTGTCGTCCCCGAGACTACTGTAGAATGTTTGATTCTGCAGTAGTCTTAGAGCTCTATTCACTCGGAAACGAATGATCTTTGATCTTGTATACTGATGTATCTTTTTTCTGACTGTAGAAATCATGTGAGCTTATCTTCAAGTTCGCCGATTTCGAGGAAAAACAGAGACAACTCAACCTTGACTTGGAGCTGGCCAATCAGAACTTGAAAAAGGCTAAAGACGAAGTAGCTGGTACAAAAGGTAACGACCCGTCAACTGTTTATCTTGACCATCTCTCAAGTTATCTCTTTGTTCGTCTCTTTCACCCGAGTGCACATTCTTCAGAGAAAATGAAGCAAGCCCTAGTACAGAAGGATCTTGACCTTGCAGCTGCGCAGAAGGAAACTAAGGAGAATACCGCACTTGCTGACAAGAAGCTGGCCTCAGTCGAAGCACTGGAGGAAGACAACGCCAAGCTAAAGGCATCCCTCACCGAGGCCAACAAAGAAGTGACTCGTCTGAAGAAAGATAAAGTTGCTTTGAACGAGAAGATTGAAGGTAATTCTCGTAAGAAAAATGACCTGGAGGCTTATCTGGGGGCACTCACCAAGAAGTTGTTCCTTCTGCTCGAAGGTATTTTTCTTTGTCCGACTGATTTACTGTTTGCAAGTCATCATGAACCGGTCGAATCATTAACTCCTTGAATCTGCAGAATTCTGCCAAAACTTTGAAGAAGAAACTGGACGGATCGAGACAGGCTTGGACCCCATCCTTTCTCCTGTCGGTGATGAAGCTGCCATGAACGTGCTCCGACCGGAGTCTCGCGTCGCCATCGTCACGGACTACCTTGCACGCCTGCAGGTTGCGGTGTCGCGGATTGACTCAGCACTTTGGCCACGGGAGACGCTCTAGAATGACCTCGAGTCCTTGATGACTCGACTCAATGAGGTCCCTGGCCGAGTGCAGGAGTGGAAGAAGTCATCTTCTCGCTGCGGTGCTGAGCTCTGTCGCTTGTTCGAGTCCACTTCAAGGAAGCGAAGGAGGAAAAGCTAGCGGCGATCAAGGTTGCCAATACTCGAAAAGATGACTTCCAATCCTCCATGGAAACCTTTATCGCCACCACCACTCGAATTGTAGATGGGATCGACCTGGACAAATTCGTCGAGCCTGCCAGTCCTCCTCCCGTGAAGTGAAGAAACTTTTTATGATCCGATTAAATTTGCCTCGGTATACCGAGTGGTTTTTGTAACCGTTCAAACTTCTTCAGGCTTGATTCTCGAGTACCTTGAACTGCGATCTGGAACCTTGTAGGATTTATCTGAACTTGGTTTCTTTTGAATCTTTGAACTCTTTGAGTAGAACATGTTTCTTCTGTTTGAATTGCTACTGACTCTGTGATGCAGCTCAGTCGAGAGTATCATGGGCAGGTACTTGGTGTTGCCCATGGTCTGCACCTCGTCGTCCTTACGGATTGAGATGGAGCGGACATTGTATTTGTGGCGAAGCTCCAAGGACAAATCGTGGTGGACCTGCACCTCGTCGTCCTTGTGGATAAGGATGGAGCGGACGTCGTATTTGTGGCGAAGCTCCAAGGACAGATCGTGGTCGACCTGCACCTCGTCGTCCTTGCGGATAAGGATGGAGCATGTTTTTAAACTTAGGCGAGTACTGGACTGCAGCTAAGCCCCCGAGTGGTAGGGTTGCTCACCACTCGGTAGGATTTTTTATAATTAGGCGAGTACTGGACTGCAGCTAAGCCCCCATGTGGGAGGGTTTCTCACCACTCGGTAGGATTTTTTATACTTAGGCGAGTACTGGACTGCAGCTAAGCTCCCGAGTGGGAGGGTTTCTCACCACTCGGTAGCATTTTTTATACTTAGGCGAGTACTGGACTGCAGCTAAGCCCCCGAGTGGGACTGTTGCTCACCACTCGATAGGATTTTTTATACTTAGGCGAGTACTGGACTGCAGCTAAGCCCTCGAGTGGGAGGGTTGCTCACCACTCTGTAGGATTTTTTATACTTAGGCGAGTACTGGACTGCAGCTAAGCCCCCCCCCGTGGGAGGGTTGCTCACCACTCGGTAGAATTTTTTATACTTAGGCGAGTATTGTACTGCAGCTAAGCCCTCGAGTGGGAGGGTTGCTCACCACTCAATAGGATTTTTTAAACTTAGGCGAGTACTGGTGTCGGTGTCAAAACCAGCGGATCTCGAGTAGGGGGTCCCGAACTGTGCGTCTAAGGCGGATGGTAACAGGAGGCAGGGAACACAATGTTTTACCCAGGTTCGGGCCCTCTTGATGGAGGTAAAACCCTACGTCCTGCTTGATTTATTCTTGATGATATGAGTATTACAAGAGTTGATCTACCACAAGATTGGAGAGGCTAAACCCTAGAAGCTAGCCTATGGTATGATTGTATGTTGTCCTACGGACTAAAACCCTCCGGTTTAGATAGACACTGGAAAGGGCTAGGGTTACACAAGGTCGGTTACAAAGGAGGAGATATACATATCCGTATTGCCTAGCTTGCCTTCCACGCCAAGTAGAGTCCCATCCGGACACGAGACGAAGTCTTCAATCTTGTATCTTCATAGTCCAACAGTCCGGCCAAAGGATATAGTCCGGCTGTCCGGAGACCCCCTAATCCAGGACTCCCTCAGTAGCCCCTGAACCAGGCTTCAATGACGATGAGTCCGGCGCGCAGTATTGTCTTCGGCATTGCAAGGCGGGTTCCTCCTCGAATACACCACGGAAGAATTTGAATACAAGGATAGTGTCCGACCCTGCAAAATAAGTTCCACATACCACCGTAGAGAGAATAATATTTCCACAAATCTAATCTGCTGACACGTTTTGGCAACATGACATCATGCCATGGCCCGGTGATTATTCGAACCGTTTTCTTTAACTAGCCCCGCACATAACGCGAGGCAGTTTCTTGACACGTCTTGTCAAAGCAGAGATCGTGTCCCCTTTATTACGGGATTCTCATCAATACGGTCGTGGGTAACCCAACCACGCCTAGGACTCCTAGATTTTAGGCAAGTCCCAAACGGCCACGAGGAGGACGCTTGATATTCACCCTCTTTCTAAAGGGTCAAGGCTTTTACTTGTTTCCTCCCGTGCTCAATCGAATCCCTCCCCCGCCTCGAGTTCTAACACTCAAAGCCTAGGTCAGGTGCTTTGGATCTTCAATCATGTCCGGATCCAGCCTCCAGGGCCGGTGGATGCCTTCCTCCATCACGGAAGAGGATATCAAGAAGTTGAGGGAGGCAAGATACCTGACCGCCGAAGTCTCACATCGGCTGCCTGCCCGAGGGCAGGTCGTCCCTACTCCTGAACCCAATGAAGACATCGTGTTCATCTCCCACTTCCTCCGAGGACTAGGCCTCACTCTGGATCCCTTTGTAAGGGGTTTGATATTCTATTGCGGGCTTGATTTCCATGATTTAGCCCCGGATTCCTTCCTCCAGATCTCGGCATTTATTGTCGTATGTGAGGCCTTTCTCCGCATTACCCCTCACTTCGGCCTGTGGCTCAAGACCTTTGATGTGAAGCCGAAGACGGTTGAGGGGCAGTATGCAGCATGCGGGGGTGCATTAATAAGCAAGATTGCCGGAGCCCCGTGGCCAAAAGGTTCCTTTCCAGAGGTATCCGGATTATGGCAACGGGAGTGGTTCTACATCACCGCTCCCAGAAGTGCCAAGTGGGTAGCATCCCTTGCCTTTCGCTCGGGCCCTCCACCACAACTGATGTCATGGATCAGCAGGGGGCTGAGCTGGGGTCCAGCCAAGGATGTGCCGATACTGCAGAGCCGCATCTGGGATCTCTTCGAGGGAGATTTTAGTTTGGTTATGGTAGTGCAAGTCATGCTGGTTCGTCAAGTCCAGCCTTGCAAACGCCGACCCCTCCGTTTGTGGGAATTCAACCCAGAAGGACCGCGCGCTATTCAGAATTTCCTCGGCCTGACGCACAAGGAGATGTACAAGTCGTTCTTTTGACCCCAGGTAGAGTGTCCGAATACTACTGAGGATGTGGGCCTGAGCAGCAACCGCACCGCCGACCAAGTAAGTAATCCTCTAGCCAAACACACCTTCTTTTATTTATCACGTCATTTTGAGAAATTTCTCTCTGAACAGGACTGGCTAACAAAGGCGAAGATGATTCGGTGTTTGGCCCCCCTTCCTGAGGGTTTGGACAATCCGGTACTGGAAAAGATGCTCGAGCTGGCACCTTGCCCCGAGCCCTCAAAGGAAGATAAAGGGGGGGATAATGAGGGAGAAAGCGGCCCCCATCGCTACCAATTCCAACCGAGGGAATGAGCGCCTTCGTGAGGGAGGATAACCAAGGGGAAGAATCTGACCTTCTATCACTCCGGGGAAGGAAGAGGACTGCCTCTGAAGATCCGGAAACCAAGGCTTCCAAATCGGAGAAGAAGTCTCCAGCTGAGGGTCCTGCCCTGGAAGGTGCTCTTGCCGCACAAAGTCCGCGCGGGGATCAGCCCTCTAACGAGCTGTAAGTGATTAAAATCTACTTAATAGTAGAGATGTTCTACCTTGCTTCTGTGGAAAATAACCGAAGCGTTTATCTTGCAGTTCGGGTCTTAGCCCTTCTCAACAGAGCTCGTCTTCAGGGGACCTTCTTCCGGAGATGATGGAGAGCGAAACGCCTCCCCCGGACTCCCCCACTCAAGAAGCGGGCGACCTTGAAGTGTCGTCACGGAGGGCCTCTCCAGATCCGGCGAGGCCGGAAGATAGTCCTATAGTCACTCTAAGTCCCCAGCATCCGGCTCTTGAAGAGGGCAAACAAAAGAGTCCGGCGTCATCTGGTATGCAGTCGGACGCACTGAGGGATCTGCTGAAGCGAGCGACCATCTCGAAAGAACACTGTACATTGATGGGTATGTTGATGGAAAGGATTTCGTCTGCCGAAAGCGGGTTGCATGACGCCTTTATGAGTCTACTAACGGGCTTTGAGGTACGTAAAATGATATGCCTTTGTGATAGTACCGCACATTTTTAGGTGTGCCCTATGTAGATTGTAGCCCCCGAGACTCTAGTTGTAACCGAGAACGGCAGTAAACAGATGATCTTAGTCCCAGGTAATAACCATACCGCTTTGATGTGCAGGTAGTGGAAGCTCCAGTGGCTAGCCGGACTCATGAGTTTGCCGAACTAAAGCGGCAACTGGATGCAGCGGATGCCGACATCGAGCTTGTTAACAAGCGGCTTGACGAGGCACAGGGTAAGTGATATTTTCTGGTGAATATCACATAGTAAGAGCAGCGTGATGCCAGTATCTTTAATATGTTGTGACCGCAGATGGAGCTGCCACCATGGAGACCCTTTGGGCGGAACTTGCCCGAGCCAAAGAATAAGCAAGGAGTAGCAATGCGGCTGCTTTGAAGGTGGTCGAAGAGTTAAGAGCCGAGAAGGACGCGCGTTGCGAGAGCAAAGAGAAAATGGCCAAGATGGCTGTAAAGTTAAAAGACACTGCCGACCGTTGCCAGTTCCTTAAAGAAGAAAACCAAGCAAAGGCAACAGACATTGAAAAGGCCACGATGGCGACCAAAGACACCCGTTCTGCCATGAGAGCGATGAAGGAGGAGCTGCGTGAAGCCTGTGATATTGTGGCTGGGAAGCCCTTTTTGCTACGGAGGAAGTTCAGAGATCTGCGGTATGCCCCTCTGGATCGGCTGTGGAGTTCGGCAGACGCATATCTGGACTTGGCGGCGAGCGCTGTCAATGCGGCCGAATACTTTTGAGATCAAACAGATCGTGAAGTGGGCTTTTTTGGTCGCAGTTTAATGTTCCAGAGCGTCTGCTTCCATTGACCGATCAGCTAGCCGAATGGGCCGAACTCAACAGGTTGTCCGGACTCGCCATGAGGTCTGTCGTGGATCAGCTGTGGCCGGAAAGGCCAAAGCCGAACAACTATTTTAGCCGGGTGCAGTAGTTCCTTGGTGCGGTGCCGCGCATCAATGCGATGAAGAGGTCGGCGTGCATAGAAGGCTCGCGGATGGCCCTTGCCCGTGTCAAAGCATACTGGGCGGAGATGGATGCTACCACTATTGCGGCGCAGGGTTCGGCCTTAGGCCGGGTGGCTGCCGAGCACTATTTTGAAGAAGTTCTTGAGGGTGCTCGTTTGATAGAGGCCCAGTGCTCGAAGAATATTATGTTTGAGTGACATGTATTCCCATTGTAAAAACAATGTTTTATTAATTTTATTGAGGCTGTATTTATACTTTTTCCCGAAAGTAATATGATGCCTCCTGTGCGGCCGTTTACGTATATATATGTATATCCTGAAAGATTGCGGTCGTCGGCTTCAGCCCCCACGCATATTAAGCGGGGGTGTTCGCAGAAGACGCGTGTTCACGCTTAATCCAACGTCTTGGTCCTATTAAGGAGGTGATAGCGCAGCGAACTAGGCAACCGGACTATAATGCTTTAACACTTTCACTTAGCCAGAGGAGTTTGACAGTGGGGCTACTATATAGCCCCTAGTGTCTCCGCACTCACCCGAATTCAGGGTGCGTACATGCCTGGCCAGGAAACGGCCCTTCGTTAAGGCGGAGGAATTCTAAGATTCCAATAGGTCATCGAGTGGTTGACCAGTCTCGCGCTATATCATGACAGCCAGTTTTCGACTTTCTCTACTGAGGTGCTCGTCCGGATGAACCAGGGCACAATCACAGTAGTTCTCTTGGTGCCGCCTTAGCCGATAGAGCGGAACATAAGGCAGCAAAACACAGGAGCCGGGAAAACCCAACATTTGACCAAAGACATGATTCAGAGCTGATGCATATCAGGCCGAACTCGCGACGCCGAACACTCCCGAAGGTATTCAGTCTTTATTTTGTAAGCCGGGCCCTTTGTAAGAAGCCCCTGGTGTCCAGGTACGTGCATTATTCTGACGTGGCCACATGCCAAGACGTCAGCATCCTTCTCAATTGTACTGAGAATCCGAGGGATGTGTATCAACAAGAGACAGTAAAAAAGGTTGACGCACGGTCTTAATCTAAAAAGAATCCTTGGAAAGGGTCCCTGCTGCACGTCTGCGCCTGTGTCTCCGTTGTGCCGTATCCTGGACAGGTGTAGCACGATGGTCATCTGAAAAAGGGAGGAACTTAATTGAAAAGTTGCCGTGCAAAAATTAAGTTATACTAAATAAACAATATATAGTTGAAAATGATTAAAGGTGAGCCTTATTGCCACTTTTATGCGCGCATTGAGCCCATTGTATTCTAATAGGGGTGTAGCCATCAAACCTGTATAAATTTCATATAACTGAGCCGTACTTGTCTAGCCATGTCCGTGATCTTAACGACCTGTCAAATGCTTGAGTTGGTGAGGCCGTTTAGTGTGCGGCATCCAAGGTGGCCGCACCGTCTTCGACGCGCAAGGAGCACTTAATATTTCCATTTAATGTAATGATGCCGCATGGACTGGGCATCTTGAGCTTGAGGGAAGCGTAATGCGGTATTGCGTTAAAGCGAGCGAAAGCTTCGCGTCCAAGCAGTGCTTGATAGGCACTTCGGAACGGAGCAATGTGGAAGGTTAAATTTTCGCTACAGAAGTTAACGGGGAAGCCGAATATAACCTCTAGTAGCAGGGAGCCCCTGCAGTGAGACTATGGGCCTGGCGTTACTCCCTTAAAGGTAGTACTGCTGTGGAAAATTTTTGTTGGGTCCATCCCCATTTTGCGGATTGTGTCCTGATATATCAGGTTTAGGCTACTACCGCCGTCCATCAGGACTCGTGTGAAGTGGTATCCGTCAATTATTGGATCTAATACCAAGGCAGCCCATCCTACGCTCTAGATACTTGCTGAGTAATCCTGATGGTCGAAGGTGATCGGTTGAGACAACCAGTGGCAGAACTCCGCGGTGATAGGCCCTTGGGCATATTTATTTGGGGGTGCCGCTTTGTTTCTCCCCTTTATCACGTGTAACACGTTTACTGTTTTGACTTCTGGTGGAAATTTCTTCTGTTCCCCAGTGTTTTGCTTGCGAGGCTCATCCTTGTCTTCGCTTGGTGTATCCTTCCCCTTATGTTCGGCGTTGAGCTTGCCGGACTGCTTGAAGACCCAACATTCTTTGTGGGTATGATTTGCAGGTTTATCAGGGGTGCTATGGATCTGACATATTTGGTCCAGAATTTTGTTTAAGCTGGACAAATCATCTCTGGCCCCTTTAGAGGGCGGCTTTTGATGACCTGGCCGAGAGCTTCTAAACCCGGCATTTACCGCCGTGCTCTTCGGGCTGTCTTCTTTATTCCGGTGCTTATTATTTTTGCTGCGTCGTGATTTCCCGTTTCCATCTCTAACTTCGGATGTACTTGGGTCGCTAGTGCTGCATCGGGCTAGCCAGCTGTCCTCGCCCGCGCAAAAGCGGGTCATGAGGCTTGTTAATGCTGCCATTGTTCTCAGCTTTTCTTGGCCGAGGTGCCTGGCAAGCCATTCATCTCGGACGCTGTGCTTAAAGGCTGCTAAGGCTTCGGCGTCCGGACAGTCGACTATTTGGTTCTTTTTAGTAAGAAACATGTTCCAAAGCTTTCGGGCTGACTCTCCGGGCTGTTGAGTTATATGACTCAAATCGTCCGCATCCGGAGGTCGGACATAAGTCCCTTGAAAATTCACTTGAAAAGCGTCCTCGAGCTCTTCACAGCTTCCAATGGAGCTTTCAGGGAGGCTTTTGAGCCAGTGCCGAGCTGGCCCTTTGAGCTTGAGGGGTAAGTACTTGATAGCGTGGAGATCATCTCCTCGAGCCATATGAATATGGAGGATATAGTCCTCAATCCAGACTCCAGGGTCTGTTGTTCCGTCGTAGGCCTCTATCTTTACGGGTTTGAATCCCTCTGGAAACTCATGGTCCAGCACCGCGTCGGTGAAACATAGGGGGTGTGCGGCACCCCTGTATCTGGGTGTACCGTGATGTTCGGATGTTTGTTGTGTTGCATTGTATGCTGGAGCGCGCTTGCGTGGTCCGTAAATGGATCTGGTTGCGCCGCCCTTTTGATGCGAGCCCTCGCGTGGATCGCGTATTGGCTTATGTGCGGTGTTGTTTGCTGCTCTATGTTGGCCGTGAGGTCGTCTATCCGGCCAAATGGCCGTATTATTTTTTAGTTGTGGAGGATCTAAGGCCTCCTCATCAAATTCGGGTAGCAACTTTCGCTTCGGATAGCTCTTGGTATGGCGATTATTGCCGTACTTCGCTGCAGTGTTAAGTACTTCACTCCATTTGATTTTGAGTGTGTCTTGTGCAGCCTTGAGCCTTTGCTTCTGTTTTTTCAGGCTCCTCGTCGTGGCAACAAGCCTTTGGTGGGCATTATGTTGCTCCTGGCGTCTGTCCGGTGTCATGTCGGCCGGACTGTTATCTTCGACGGGGTTGGGTTGTTCGGCTTGATTTTCCATGTTGCCGTGGTCGGGCAATGGTTCACCCTACTCTAATGCTGGGTCTATATGATTGTTATTTCTGCTGATGCGGGATTTGGAGCGGCGTTTATGCTGCCCCTTTGACTGCTTCTCGAGGGAACCATCGTCCGCTGCGTCCCTCCGTTCCTCGTCGATATTTTCTTTGGGTGTGTCCACCATGTATACGTCATGTGATGAAGTGAGCGTCCAGTGCCCTGTGGGAAGTGATTCTGCTTCGCCTCCCGCATCGTCCTCCGTACCGTCGATGTCTTCGGAGTCGAAGTCGAGCATGTCGGTTAAGTCATCGATAGTGGCTACTAAGTGGGTGGTGGGTGGGCGACGAATTTCTTCGTCATCCACATCCCAATCCTGCTGGACGTAGTTCAGCCAGGAATCTCCTGACAAGGAGAGAGACCTTAATGAGTTCAGTATGTCTCCAAAGGCGAGTGCTGAAAAATATCCGCGGAGATAAACTCCATGATTGGCGCCCAATCGGATTTGATAGGAACGGGCGCAGGCGGTTCGGAGTCCGTGGCCGGAGAAGGATCCGACAGTTTAGCAACACGGCTCTCGTGAAGGGTAAGGTCGATATTCGGCTCGATCACCACTGAGGATACGGCCTCTGTGACGGGGTCTATCCACCCATCCATGGATGGCGCAACTGGCTCTGAATTGAGGCTCGGAGCGGCCGCCGGTTCGATCTCCTGAATACGGTCCGACGATAGAGCTAAATCGTACTCATCATGACCGCGCGGTGCACAAGGCAGGGGCTCGAATCTGTCGAAGATCAAGTCTCCGCGGATATCGGCCATGTAATTTAAGCTTCCAAACCTGACCTGGTGGCCAGGGGCGTAACTTTTGATCTCCTCCAGATGGCCAAGCGAGTTGGCCCGCAGTGCGAAGCCGCCGAACACAAAGATCTGTTCGGGGAGAAAAGTCTCACCCTGGACTGCATCGCTATCGATGATAGTAGGAGCCATCAAGCCTGACGGCGACAACACAGAGGAACTCTCAATGAAAGCACCAATGTCAGTGTCAAAACCGGCAGATCTCGGGTAGGGGGTCCCGAACTGTGCGTCTAAGGCGGATGGTAACAGGAGGCAGGGAACACGATGTTTTACCCAGGTTCGGGCCCTCTTGATGGACGTAAAACCCTACATCCTGCTTGATTTATTCTTGATGATATGAGTATTACAAGAGTTGATCTACCACGAGATCGGAGAGGCTAAACCCTATAAGCTAGCATATGGTATGATTGTATGTTGTCCTACGGACTAAACCCTCCGGTTTATATAGACACCGGAAAGGGCTAGGGTTACACAAGGTCGGTTACAAAGGAGGAGATATACATATCTGTATTGCCTAGCTTGCCTTCCACGCCAAGTAGAGTCCCATCCGGACACAAGACGAAGTATTCAATCTTGTATCTTCATAGTCCAACATCCGGCCAAAGGATATAGTCCGGCTGTCCGGAGACCCCCTAATCTAGGACTCCCTCAACTGGACTGCAGCTAAGCCCTTGAGTGGGAGGGTTGCTCAGCACTCGGTAGAATTTTTTATACTTAGGCGATACTGGACTGCAACTAAGCCCCCGAGTGGGAGGGTTGCTCACCACTTGGTAGGATTTTTTATGCTTAGGCGAGTACTGAACTTCAGCTAAGCCCCTGAGTGGGAGGGTTTCTCACCACTCGGTAGGATTTTTTATACTTAGGTGAAACAGATTCGCAGCTAAGCCCCCGAGTGAGAGACTTGCCCATCACTCCGTAGGATTTTTTGGAACTTAGGCAAAGCAGATTCTCAGCTAAGGCACCCACTGGGGGATTTAGAACACTTAAAAAAGGAACAACAATCATCTAGGAGGCTGTGAAACTGTGTCTTTGATAATCAAACTAGAATGTATTTCTTATTACATCCCAACAATCTGAATGCTTAAGTATAAAAGGGGTGGAGCAGCTCCACATTCCAAGCGTGTGGCTCGTCTTTATGGTGCTCCACATTGTAGAGGCGATAAGCTCCATTGTGAAGCAATTTGGTGACGATGAAGGGGCCTTCCCAAGCAGGAGCGACCTTGTGTGGTTTCTGCTGATCCACTCGAACAACCAGGTCTCCCTCTTGAAATGCTCGACCTCTCACGTTTCTGGCGTGGAATCGACGCAGGTCTTGCTGATAGATGGTCAACCGGATCCGTGCCATCTCTCTTTCTTCTTCCAGAAGGTCAACAGCATCCTTACGGGCTTGCTCTGCTTCAGCTTCTGAGAAGAGTTCTACTTGCGGGGCATTACGAAGAAAGTCACTCGGAAGCACAGCTTCAACCCCATAGACTAAGAAGAATGGAGTTCGGCCAGTCGACCGATTAGGAGTTGTTCTCAATCCCCAAAGCGCGGACGGAAGTTCATCGACCCAGGCGCTTGCTGCATGCTTGAGGTCACGCATCAATCGGGGTTTCAGTCCTTTGAGAATCAATCCGTTTGCTCTTTCTGCTTGTCCATTCGACTGGGGATGGGCGACTGAACCATAGTCGACCCGAGTGCCTTGGGAGGCGCGAAAGGCTCTGAACTCATCAGAATCAAAGTTTGACCCATTATCTATGATGATGCTATGTGGGACAGCATATCTGAATGTTAGTTCTCTAATGAAGCTTACAACAGTACTTGCTTCGAGGTTTTTGATAGGCTTGGCTTCAATCCATTTGGTGAACTTGTCGACGGCTATGAGCACATGGGTGAAGCCACTTCTGCCAGTCCTCAGAGGTCCAACCATATCTAACCCCCAAACAGCAAAGGGCCAGATGAGTGGAATGGTCTTCAGGGCTGATGCCGGCTTGTGAGACATGTTGGAGTAGAACTGGCAACCTTCACATCTGTGGACTATGTCTTTTGCCATTTGATTTGCTCGTTGCCAATATAATTCCGCTCGGTATGCTTTGGACACAATGGTCCGAGAGGACGCATGGTGACCACAGGTCCCCGAGTGGATGTCGTTGAGGATCACTCGACCTTCTTCCGGTGTTATGCACTTCTGAGCAACTCTGGTACCACTTTCTATGCAAAGTTGTCTACCCATTACTGTGAAAGCTTTAGATCGACAGACAATCTGACGGGCCTCTTCTTCATCCTCTGGGAGCTCTTTCCTGAGAATATATGCAATGTACGACACTGTCCAATCGGGTATGACGACCAAAACTTCCATGACTAAGTCGACCACGGCTGGGATTTCAACTTCAGTCGGATCAGTAGGGCTCTTAGGTTGTGGGGGCTCCTCAGTGAAGGGATCCTCTTGGACGGACGGCGTGTGAAGGTGCTCCAAGCACACATTACTAGGAAAAGGCTCACGCTTGGAGCCTATCTTTGCCAAATCATTAGATGCTTGATTTTTCAGTCGGGGTATATGATGGAGCTCTAACCCCTCAAACTTCTTTTCTAACCTTCTCACTGCATTACAATAGCCAGTCATAGTCGGGATTCTGATGTCCCACTCCTTCATTACTTGATTAACCACCAAATCTGAGTCGCCGTAGACCATTAGGCGACGGACACCGAGTGAAATGGCCATACACAACCCGTACAGAAGTGCTTCATATTCAGCTTCGTTGTTGGAAGAATCAAAATGGATCTGAAGAACATAGCTGAGTCTGTCTCCCCGAGGGGATACCAATACCATCCCAGCACCAGAACCATTTAGCATCTTGGATCCATCAAAGAACATGGTCCAATGCTCCGAGTGAATCTGAGTCGGTTGTTGCTGCTCGACCCACTTGGCGAGGAAATCTGCTATTGCTTGGGACTTGATAGCTTTCTTTGCCTCAAACTTGATATCCAAGGGAAGGAGTTCAATCCCCCACTTTTCTTCTCGACCAGTTGCATCTCTGTTGTTCAGAATTTTTGACAATGGTGCGTCACTGACGACTGTAATGGAGTGATCGGAGAAATAATGTGCAACCTTCTCCGTGGTCATGTAAATTCCATAGACAAGCTTCTGATAATGTTGATATCTTTGCTTGGATGGAGTCATGACTTCAGAAATATAGTACACTGGATGCTGAAATTTATAGGTTTTTCCTTATTCTTCCTGCTCGACCGTAAGTATTGTACTGACAACTTGTCTAGTGGCTGCAATATAAAGCAGTGAAGGCTCTTTGCTGATTGGGGCAGCAAGCACCGGCTAGGTGGAAAGCAGGGTTTTGAGCTCTGCAAACAACTTATCAGATTTCTTCATCAGTCGGTAAAGAGGCAATGCCTTTCACCGAGGCGAGAGATGAATCGACTCAAGGCGGCCAAACAACCAGTAAGCTTCTGAACATCATGCACACGCATAGGGCGATTCATCCAGAGTATGGCCCCAGCTTTCTCTGGGTTCGCGTCGATCCCTCGTTTGGAAACGAGAAAACCGAGTAACTTTCCTCCTGGAACTCCGAATGTGCATTTCGCCGGATTAAGCTTGATATCATACCTTCTTAGGTTGGCAAAGGTTTCAGCGAGGTCAGTCAGCAGGTCGGAACCTTTACGTGACTTGACTAGAATGTTATCCATATACGCTTCCACATTCCGACTGATTTGAGTGAGCAGGCACTTCTGAATCATCCTCATAAATTTGGCACCAGCGTTCTTGAGACCGAATGGCATGGTGACATAACAAAAGCACCCAAATGGAGTGATGAAAGCTGTTTTTATCTCACCGGGTCCATACAGTCGGATCTGATGATACCCGGAATATGCGTCTAGAAAAGACAAACGCTCACACCCCGTAGTCAAGTCGATGATTTGGTCGATACGGGGGAGAGGGAAATGATCTTTCGGGCAGGCTCGATTGATATGCTTGAAGTCAATGCACATACGAAGTGAATCGCCTTCTTGGGCACCATGACAACATTGGCGAGCCACTCAGAGTGGTAAATCTCTAGGATGAACTCAGCTACTAGGATCCGAGCCACTTCCTCGCCAATTGCTTTTCTCTTTTGTACGGCAGACCGTCTAAGATGTTCCTTGACTGGTTTCACTTTTGGGTCGACTCGCAAATGGTGCTCAGCCAGTCCCCTGGGTACACCCGACATGTCAGAAGGTTTCCATGCAAAGATGTCCCAGTTCTCACGGAGGAACTGGATGAGCGCTTCTTCCTATTTGCCGTTGAGTGATGTTGAGATATGAGTAGGAGAAGCATTAGGATAGGTCGGGTGAATATGAATCGGCTTTGTTTCTCCGGATGACTAAAATGCAGAATCTGTGGCAGGCTTCTTGGCTCGCAACAAATCACTCGGATCTGCATTTTTCTGATACTCTTGCATTTCAACTGCTGCCATTTGTGCGTCAGCAATTTTAGAACCCTTCTCGAAGCATTCCTCTGCCTTCTGCCGATTGCCAGTGACCATGATCACTCCTCTGGGGCCAGGCATTTTCAACTTGAGATACACGTAACATGGTCGAACCATAAAGCGCGCGTATGCAGGCCTCCCCAAAATAGCATGATAAGCACTCTGGAAATCCATTACTTCAAATGTCAACTTTTCCTTACGGTAATTTTTTGAATCACCGGAAACCACGTCCAGGGTTATCTGGCCGAGTGATTCAGCCTTCTTGCCAGGGATGACGTTGTGAAAGCTCATGTTGCTCTCACTAAGTTTGGACATCAGAATGCCCATCCCTTTCAAGGTTTCAGCGTAAAGGATATTCAAACCACTACCACCATCCATCAACACTTTGGTCAATCGAGTACCCCAACAACTAGGTCGACCACCAACGCTTGCCTCCCTGGAGTGGCTATGCGAGCAGGGTGATCAGACTGGTTGAATGTGATAGCTGTTTGTGACCACTTCAGGTATGTTGTCCTTGCCGGAGCAACCATATTCACTTCTCTGTTGATCACTTTTAGTCCACTTTTGCTCTCAACATCAGCAAAAATCACTAGGGTGGAATTGACATTAGGAAAACTATCATCTTCCTCTTTTTCCTCACCTTGTCAGATTCCTTTTCCTTCTCATTAGGCTGTTTCTCACGGAATTGATCGATCAGCACCCGACACTGTCGAGTGGTATGCTTAGGATAAATCAGATTGCCTTCTTCATCCTTCTTGGTGTGAATGTGACATGGCAAATCAAACACATCATATCCGGCTTGATCTTTCACTTTCTTGGGGGTCCAGAGCCCCTTAGGTTTCCCTTTAAATTTTCCTTGAATCACTGCTGCAGTTTCACCAGGTCCTGCAGGTTCAGGTTTACGCTTCTATTTCTGATTGGAATTGCCTCCACCGGTGTCCTTACCGACTGGTTTGCTCTTTCCACTGCGGAGTCGATCCTCTTCTTCTCCATTAGTGTACCGAGTGGCTATTTCCATCATCCGAGTCAGAGACATATCTCCTGTCCGACCGAATTTCAGGACCAGTTCTCGATATTTAGCGCCTTCCTTGAAGGCACAAACTGCTTGATCCTGGGATACATTTTCCATTGTGTGATGCAAAGTGGTCCACCTCTGAATGTAATCTCTCCAAGTCTCATTCGGTTTTTGCACGCAATGCTGTAATTCTGTTAACCCTGCTGGCCGCTTGCAAATACCCTCAAAGGTTCTAACAAACACTCGGGCATGTTCTTCCCAACTGAATATACTGCCCTCGTGCTAACTGAGTCAACCACGCTCTGGTTGAACCTTCCAACATCATAGGAAGATGCTTCATGGCCACTTCATCGTTGCCGCCACCAATCTGCACAGCCACTCGGTAATCCTCAAGCCAAGTGTCAGGCTTGGACTCACCAGTGAACTTGCTGACTCCAGTCGCCAACCTGAAGTTGGGAGGAATCACCGCGGCTCTGATGACTCTGTTGAAACACTTTGGACCTGAAACATGAACTCTGCTGCCAGTCGAGTGATCTCTGTCAAGGCTCTCCCTGTGTGCTTTGTTCCTGTCAACTAGACCTTGAATGAGAATAGATCTCGCATCAAAGCCTAGCTCCCTTGGGTCGACTGGTATTCTTTGCTCGCCACTGTGAGGGCGTCTGTCATCATATTGCCGAGGCACATACGATCCACTCCTCGGAGGAGGTGTGGGCACTCGACGACGGTAATCACGGCCGAGTCGGTGATCATAATGCTCGTGGTCTCTGTACTGATCCTACCGGTGTGCACGTCCTTCACGCCGCGGGGGCGATCATAATGCTCGGTGAACTATGTCTGCCATCATAGATCTGCTATGAATCCTATTTCGCAGCTGAGACACTGCTGTGTTCTGCTCTCCTGCTGCCCGGAGTAAGGCTCGAATCTGCATCAAGCCTGTGCCAGCCTCTGATTGGGAAGGCTGAATTGACTCTGCTATACGGGCTACAGCTATGAGATTTTGAATCGGAGTGCAGTATACCTGAGGTTGAGGCAGAAAAAGCTGTCGTCGACTGGACTCAGGAACCCGCTGTCGAGCATGCTCGTCGAGTGCACGCTGAAGGTTCTCCAGTCGAGTTCGCTCAGCCAAGTTGGCTAGGCGCGCCTCCTCCAAGGCCCGGGCCTCGGAGGTTTCCCCAACGATGGGCGTGTGGAGCGCATCCATGTTGCGGCGGCGAAGCTCTTCTCTCTGCTGCAAAGAAAGGGGTTCGGGGCGGTACTCCTCGTGAACACGTGACGGATCACCGCCGTCGTCGTGGCGGAAGCCAGGAGGACTATGTGGTCCGTCGGCCATCAAGACTTCAGCCGCAGGATCGTTTCTATCGCATTCTGATGCGGTGTCGATGGAGCTAGTCGACAGGTCGAACAGGTCGTAGAGAGTTTTGTCGGGTTCGATTATCGTGACTTGTGGGGTGGCCGACTGATGAGCCACTGCGTGTTTCACCCATCGCTGAAGCCGCGACCGACCAGATCGTTTGCGTCGGCGAACAGCGGGGAGCGAGGACACCACGGGAGCCGACCGATATTGGGTCGACGGCTGCCGGAGAAGGACGCCACAAGCGCACGTGCGAAAGTGCGTCGCCCCACGGACGGGGAGCACCTCGACGTCAAGGAGAGTTTCCTGAAGCCAGCTGGAGTCGTCGGCAACAAAGACAAGCGCGCCGAGACGGATCTCGCGGCCCTCAGCCAATCCACCACCGGAAGCAATGATGATGGGAATCAGAAAAATCGCAACTTCACCAAAAAGTCGCTAAGACACCTTCCCCACGGTGGGTGCCAACTGTCATGGTTCTAAGACTGACAGTAGAATGGGGTTAGGTATGAGGAGGCAAGATCCCAGCTATGGCGAAGTTGTACACACAAGATTTACGAGTTCAGGCCCTTCACGGTGGAAGTAATAGCCCTACGTCTCGGTGCCGTGAGGTGGTCGACTGGATTATATGTGTGTGATGTTACAGGGGGTGCGAACCCTTGTCCCTGAGGAGGGGGGGGTGGCTTATATAGAGTTTGCCAGGCCCCTCCCACCCTCAGTTACACAATGTTTAAGGTACATAAAGATGGGGCATTTCTGGTAACGCGAGTTATGAAGTGACATAAATGACCATTGAGTCTACAAAGTAAACGTCCAACCGTTGCTGTTTAGAGTGGCTTTCGATCTTCTGTCCGTCGAGTGATTATTGCTATGGTCGAGTGACATTGAGTGTTTCGAGTGGAATGCTTCTGTCGAGTGGATGATGGTATCCCTTGAATGCTTCTGACTTTTGGGTGATGTCCTAGGGGAGGGTGTGTAGGTCAGGCCTGTGACCCTATCCTAGGTACATAGCTTCATCAGCGGTGTCCTTACCGAGTGACATAGTAGGGGTAGGGAGGCACGTATTGTATTGTTGCCATCAATGGTAAAAAAATGGGGTTTTAATCATATTGCTTGAGTTTATCTCTCTACATCATGTCATCTTACTTAAGGCGTTACTCTGTTCTTATGAACTTAATACTCTAGATGCATGCTAGATAGCGATCGATGTGTGGAGTAATAGTAGTAGATGCAGGCAGGAGTCGGTCTACTTGACACATACATGATGCCTATATTCATAATCATTGCCTTGAATATCGTCATAACTTTGCACTTTTCTATCAATTGCTCGACAGTAATTTGTTCACCCACATATTATTTTCTTTCAAGAGAGAAGCCTCTAGTGAAACCTATGCCCCCCGGGCATACTTCCCATCATATATTTTCAGATCTATAAACCAAACAACCCAAAAATACTTTGCTGCAATTTATTTGTTTTTACTTTGTTGTACGTTTTAGTAATCTTTTATATCTATCTCTATCATATTTCATTCTTGCAAGTTACCGTGAAGGGATTGACAACCCCTTTATCACGTTGGGTGCAAGTGTTTGATTTGTTTGTGCAGGTGCATAGATTGGAGACTTGCGTGTACCTCCTACTAGATCGATACCTTGGTTCTCAAACTGAGGGAAATACTTATCTCTACTTTGCTTCATCACCCTTTCCTCTTCAAGGGAAAAACCAACACGAGCTCAAGAAGTAGCAATTCTACATGCGAAGCGGAGTATATAGCTGCCCCGAAGGTAGCGAAGGAAGGTGTCTCGATGAAGCAGTTCATGATAGATCTTGGAGTTGTGCCCAGTGTACTGAACACAATGACTCTATTCTTTGACAACACTGGTGCCATTGCTCTAGCCAAGGAACTAAGGTTTCACAAGAGGACCAGACACATAAAGTGACGCTTCAACTCCATCCATGGTGTAGTCAAGGAGGAGGACATAAACATTTGCAAAGTACATACATATCTGAATGCTGTAGATCCGTTGACTAAACCTCTTCCATGGGCAAACATGATCAATACCAGAACTCTATGGGTGTTAGATTCATTACCATGTAATACTAGATTATTGACTCTAGTGCAAGTGGGAGACTGTTGGAAATATGCCCCAGAGGCAATAATAAAGTGGTTATTATTATATTTCCTTGTTCACCGTAATAGTTTAGTATCCATGCATGCTTTAATTGTATTGGTCGGAAACTCAAATGCATGTGTGGATACATAGACAACAACATGTTCCTAGTGAGCCTCTACCGGACTAGCTCGTTGATAAAGGATGGCTATGGTTTCCTAGCCATAGACATGAGTTGTCATTTGATAACAGTATCACATCATTAGGAGAATGATGTGATGGACAAGACCTAAACTATGAACGTAACATATGATCATGTCAAGTTTATTGCTATCATTTTCTGCATGTCAAGTATATGTTCCTATGACCATGAGATCATGCAACTCACTGACACCGTAGGAGTACCTTGTGTGTACCAAACGTCGCAACGTAAATGGGTGACTATAAAGGTGCTCTATAGGTATCTCCAAGGATCTCTGTTCAGTTGGCATGGATCAAGACTGATATTTGTCACTTCGTGTGACGGAGAGGTATCTCAGGGCCCACTCGGTAATACATCATCACAATGAGCTTGCAAGCAATGTGACTAATGGGTTAGCCATAGGTCATGTATTACAGAACGTGTAAAGAGACTTGTCGGTAACGAGATTGAACTAGGTATGGTGATATCGATGATCGAATCTCGGGCAAGTAACATAACTATAGACAAAGGGAACTGCATATGGGATTATCTGAATCCTTGACACTGAGGTTCGACCGATAAAGATCTTTGTAGAATATGTAGGAACCAATATGGACATCTAGGTCCCGCTATTGGTTATTGGACGTAGAGGTTTCTTGGTCATGTATGCATAGTTATCGAACCCGTATGGTCTACACACTTAACCAAAGGTTGTTCCGAGTCCCTAATGAGATCTTGGACGTGACGAGGAACTCTCGAATGGTCCGGAGGTGAAGATTGATAGATGAAGGGTATTGGATTCCAGAAGTGTTCTAAGGGTACCGGTTTATGGCCAAGAGAATCGAAAAGGGTTTCGGGGGGGGGGGGGGGGGGCAACAAGTGTTGGGGGCACACCAGCCCACTAAGGGGTTGTGCGCCCCCTCACCCCTTCGCACGATCACTAGAGGAGGTCGGGTGCCCCCTAGGGCTGCCTCCACCTGGCTTGGGGGGCAAGCCACCCTAGGGTTTCCCTAGGGGCGCCCCCATCTGTGGTGGCCGCTCCCCTAGGGGAAACCCTAGGGCGCCCCTCCTCCTCCCTTCCCCCTATATATAGAGGGGTAGGGGGAGGGCAGCCGCACTCCATCTATGCCATGGCGGTGCCCTCCCTCTCCCTCATAGTCCATCTTCTCTCCGCACCGCTTAGTGAAGCTCTGCCGAGATTTCTCCATCACCACTGCCATCACGTCGTTGTGCTGCCGGAGGACTCGAGCTACTACTTCACTGTTGCTCGCTGGATCGAGGAGGTGAAGGCATCATCAAGCCATACTTGTGTTGAACGCGGAAGTGCCGTCCGTTCAGCACTTTGATCGGGAGTTCACGGGACGGATCGTGATTGGATTATGAAGACGTTCGACTACATCAACCGTGTTTCTTAACGCTTCCGCTTAGCGATCTACAAGGGTTTGTAGATGCTATCTCTCCCCTCGTAGATGTTCATCTCCTAGATTGATCTTGGTGAGCGCAGGATTTTTTTGTTTCGCATGCAACGTTTCCAACATAAGATTCCTCCGGTGGCGCTCCAACGCCCCTAGGAAAGAGGGGGGGAGCCCCCCTCATTCTTTTCCCTCGTTGGCCTCTCCCCTAGATTGTGAGAGGTTTTCCCCTTTGGTCCTTGGCTTCCATGGCTCCTGAAGGGCAAGGCCCTCTCTGAGATTGGACCTCCCCTCCTCAATTTCTCTGTTATTGTCTCTAAGGCCGATAACTGTTTCTTAAATATCTGAAGATCCATAGCCCTGATAAGGTTGAAATTTTAAGTGGATTTTCCCCATAAAACTAGCTTTCATGTAGTGAAAGAAGAGCTCAAACTGACTTAAGGACCCTCAACGCATCCCCTCGCACGGCGAGGGGTCTAGACAGGCCCAATGCCGCGAGCCGCCCTCGTGCACTGCCTTACAATTATTTATTCACCCAAAACCCCAATATTTTCAATAAAAATCACAAAAAATAGGTCATTATGGCTCCATGAAGTTTTCACCTAACATCCTTAAAACAGTACAAAATAGGAACTGACCTTTGGGACTGGATTAACTGGTTAGTCCAAATGAAAATAGTATAAATTATTGCGGAAAGTATATAAAAGTGGTATACTAATATCATGAAACAATAATAAATTATAGGTACGTTTGATAGATATCAGTGTGTATCTTGCATATCTTCGTGTCTCCATGCTTTCACAAAATTAAGAATAGTGTGGAATTGGATTTTGTGTATGCTTGAATTATCGGTAGGACCTTCTGTTTCTCACGCTGGGCCATGGAGCCACTATCCTCCATAGTGTTCTATTGGCTTCAGCCATCTTGAAACCATGTCAAGTTCGGAAAGGAACCTTTTGATCCAAGTTCGGAAAGGAACCTTTTGATCCAAACACCCTCCTTTGTCACTTCTGAAGCGGCAACCCACTTTAGTCTCTGTTATAGAATCCGCCACAGTAATCTGCTTGGAAGAATTCAAACATTGTGTTACCATTCCATGTTACAAAGAAAGATTGAAGTAGAAAATCACTCAGAGCAATGATGAGCATTGCATCTATGTAACTACTTATAATGAGCTTGCATCAGTGTAACCCTATACATCCAACTCTTCATCATCTACATATGCGAGAAATATAGCCTTAGTCCTACTTTGATACTTAAGGATATTTTTCACTCTTGTCATTTGATCAACACCTTGATCACTTTGGTATCTTTCTCACACTATTTTGGAGCACCTGACATATCTGGTTGTTCTAATACCATGGGGGTACATGATTAATCCAAACACAGATGTGTATGGAATCCCATTCATGTGTTTTGATCATGACTGTTTTAGGACACTTAGTATTGCTAAAACTCTTTCCATGTGACCTCGGCAAGAATCCCTTCTTGTCGGTTTCCATACTAAACTAATTTAGTATCTCCACAATATGTATTTTGGCTCAACCATTTTAGGCACTTCTATATCCTTAGCTCTTATGCCCAATATGTATGTTTCCTAGACCTAGTTCTTCATCAAAATTACTATCAATGAAGTTCTAATTTGTGTCAAGAAATTTATATTGTTTCCAATCAACAATGTATGTGTCATCCACACAAAGTCTTAGAAATATTATCACACTCCCATTGGAATTATTATTACGCCCCCACTTACTTTCTTGTAAACACAAGCATCTCCTCTATCCTTGATGAAGTCAAACTCTTTGACTGTTTAATCAAAACATAGATTCCAACTTCATTATGCTTGCTTTAGTCCATTGTTGGATCTCTGAAGTTTACACACCTTCCAACATCCGTTGAATTAAAAAAAGCCCTTGGACTGTCTCATATACATGTCCTTGGATGCATTTACATTTAAGAATACAGTTTCTTATATCCGTCTGCATATCTCGTAATTGAGATATGCTGGAATTACTAGTCTAACCCGAACTGACTAAAGCATCACTACGGTGAGACAATTCCGTCGTAGTCAACTCCTTGAACTTGTTCGAAAAAAAGATCTTTGCAACAAGTCAAGTTCTATAGATAAAACATTTTTATAGGCATCCGTTTATAGATCCTTTCATATAAGTTAGGCCTTTTTCTTTTTGGAGGGTCTACCAAGTTCTAAATATATGGATACTATATCAGATCACTTGTGACGGTGTCCTGGACTAGGAGGTCCTAGCCTAGCTGGACTAATACATGGGCCGGACTACTAGCCCATTAAGGAGGAGGGACCTTAGAGGCCTCTAATTTGCCTCAACCGAAGACTTGGCACGTACTTCAAGTATATCTTTTAGATTCTCCCTAGATGGCAACCGACCATGTGAAACCCTAGATATTCCCGGTACTTATATAAACCAGAGGGTTTAGTCCGTCGATATTCATTCATTCACACATTCATCACCATCGTCATCGGCATGGCCAGCCAGAGGTTGATGTAGAGGTCTTGCATCGCCGCCCGGGCCACGCGGAAAGATTTCCGGTTCAACTCTTCCGTGCTCCTAACACATCTTAGCACTCAACCAATTGATGTACCTTAAGTGTGTGAGCTCGGAGGTTTCGTAATGTGCAGACATGAACCAAAACACCTTACAGTTAATAATCAATAGCAGGATTTGGGCATCCATACTGACACCTACACATACACATAACCGAATAATTATCATACAAACCATTAGTTCACCTACATGATTGTCGTTTGTTCACGATACATAGCAAAACCCGAGGCTAGGCTTTCGTTATCCATGTGAAGCATTAACTTGATCACTATACCAAGTTATCCTCGTTATCTTTTTTGTTCTCGTTTTTCGTTTTTGAATTCCGGCATCTCCATGATCATATCACATTGTGTCTGGCTAGAAGATGATGGATGCCGTAATACGGCCCAAAAATTATGTCTTAATCATCGGAGGAGTAAATCGCAATCTTGAGCTATCAAGTCCCTAGGCATATTTTTCCGATGGACCCAAAATTTGTCTTTATAATCACCCTATTATGAGTGACGTTTGACAAACCCCAAAGTACATCGTTTGTCATAAAGTTACTCGATACTCTCATGGTCGAAGGAAGTGAGTATACATTAACACTTGCATGATTATACTTATAACATAGTGACGATGTGATCTCAAAGTATATCATTTAGTTGGGTATGTCCAACACCATTGCCCCGCTAACAGTGTGCACCCATCATTTCTGGCATCCTTGTTACTTTAACAAATGCCCTACGATCAACAAAATGGGATCATCATGCAACACATAAGCTAGTCTTAGAGGCGAGACTAGGAAACTTCTTTGTGTTTATGTTTCCACATGTGCAAACGAATTTTCCTCTGAATCCCATATTCAAGGACCATTACAATTATATCATAGAAATGTATGCATTAATTACAAATGTGGAAATAAATAATACTTTATTGCCTCTACACATATCCCCCGTGCCCCCCCCCCCCCCCCGGCCTGATTTGTGGTCTGCCAGGGGGATTTTGGACGTCTGGACTGGCTTACTCAAAATAAGGGTCCGCGATGGAGCCTAAAAGTGTCTGGACCGTCAAGTTCATATATATAGGCAAGGTGAGCCATGTTAGAGATGCCTAAGCCCATTGCTGTTACTGGAAAAAAATCAACATGGCCGAGTGTATAGGAAACCACTTAACTATAACCCTCCTTGTCTCGTGATGTGTGTATTGACGAGTAGAAAGGTGCCTCCCAACATGCCAAATAATCGTTCAACATATGTGCATAATATAAGTTCATAAAACATAGAAATTTTATAAAGATAGTTGTTTGCATCGAACATAGGGAACGGAAAAGTCAGATATCCAAAATGGAGCCCTGGCGCATACGCTCCCAGGTGAACAGTAGACTTCATTGACAACTAACATGTTCATGATTTTTACATACGTACAAATTTTCATGAAAAATGTCATTTTTGGTGATCTTTTTTGGTAAAGGGTGAATTTTATTGGCTCAAAATGGAGCATCAACATGATGCGCAATGAGCATTCACCCGGCCTCTGCATAATTATGATGCACACAACCAACACCAACGCAAACAAAAACACACCAAAACCTAGCAAACTCATATAAGACCAAAGCTATGCGTGGGCGAGAAAATAAAAATAAAAAACTCCAAAGCGATCAGATATGCTATCGACAAATTGCAGCAATGACGATATCTGCACCAAACATCTCCTGACACCAAAAGGAAAACGAGGTCTTCAACAACAATGCCTTCAGGAAGGGAGCGACACTCAAGCGTCGTCGTCCTCGGATTCAACCATTTTTGATGATCTAGGAAAACAAATATTATCTGTAAAAAGGTTATTTTCGAAGGTCTCGAGAGCTGTTATTTTTTCCCAGATCACAAAATATTTCCGTCTTCAGGAAATCCACACGTAGATAGAAGACATAACGTGTTTGTTGTAAAAAAAAGCAGATTTTTTTTTACAATTTTGAACTATTTTTATTTTACTGTTCATGCTCACGGGTGCCAAATCACTCGTGTCTAGAAAACATAAATAACTGATTTTTTTTCGAAGTAGGTATTAATTTCTATCAAAGTAGAGACATGAACATGCAATCCATAGAAAATTTGCAGCAACAATCCAATGACCCCCGAAGGACTTAATAGGCTAATTTCCTAAGGATTGGAACTGCATAGGAATCATGTGAAAATGTTTAGATCCAAAAGGAACCTTGATGTCTTGTATGTTAGTGAATGATCTTACTAGTATCGTTGGGTAGTGCTATGCATAGTTATTTGTCATGAGTAACTCTAATAGATTCAATATTCCTTTGACTTCTGTGCACGCATGGTTTCTCGGGTATAGTAGAACAGAAATAGTAGTAGTCGTGTGTTTTACCACATATGTTTACTTTCTTTGCGGAATTTTACCACATATGTTGCTGTAGCACATGCACATAGATTCTCCTCCACATGAATCCTACCGCACGAGGCAGCTTTGTTATGATCTAATTAACGGTAGAGAGTTGTGTCGGTGCAGACGACTTAGATCTAATGTCACGTCGCTCCTCCTCCTTCAAGAAAGAAAGCTAGAGATCCTGTCTCTCGTTGGCGTCGCCGCAGGTCCGCCTCGTCTCCGGTGGCCCTAGGGCCATGGAGGCGCGGTGGATCCTGACAAGGGCAGGTGTGAGGGCTTCGTTTTTTCATGTCTTGTTAGGGTTTGTGTCCTGCTCAGAAAGGCGAGACGGCGGCGGCTTCCTGAAGATGAAATAAAGGTCTTTCCGTCTAGCTCCCGTTCCGGCGTTGCATCTAGCATCGTTGGTGGGTGTGTGGAGGTGTGTCTTCAGCGGATCTATCTTTGATGGATTTGCTCGGATCTCGTTGTTGTTCGTCTACTTTCGTGTGTCATCGGGTTGAATCCTTCCAAACTACGTTATTCTTCATTGGCGACGGTTGTTATTCTGGTGCGCTGGTCCTATGGGACCTTAGCACGGCGACTTTCCGACTGTCTACTGCAACAAGTTGTGCCCGACTCCGGTGATGGAGGGGCGATGATGGCGCCGCGCCTTCGGCTCGCTTTAGTGCTTGTAATCGTTGCTAGGTGGTCTAAAGATCTCGATATATTTTTTATTTCTGGTGTTCATTGTACTGCCATAATTGAAGATGAATAGATTGAAAGTTTTTCCGCAAGAGAAAAGTCTCAATGGTCATGGGATGTATATATGTTTTCGCATATTGCAGATCGAGCCATTGTTATCAGAATTACCATAGTACCACGTTCGAAAGTGAATCGAACAGAAAACGCATATAGTGCCATTGTTGGATGAATAGTTAATGTTGCTTGATGGTTGATGCTGAGGTAGTACCCACAGCCTATATTGCTAGTACTATCGTCTTCACCGGTTCATGTGCGCGCGCGCGCGCATATCACTCATAAAATCAAAGTAGGAGTAGCATTCACTCATCCATTCATTCATGCATTCATCCATGGCCATGTATTGAATTCACGACCACGTGGTAGCTAAACACAGCAGTGCTAAACGCAACAGTTTGTCTGAACCGAGCCAATATGTACATGTAGCTAGGCTTGGGTACCTAGAGCCGCTAGTGCCATGCTAGGGTTTGTGCATGGACCAGAAACAAAGTGAATGAATGAATGGCTCCGTGCCATGTCCCATAAATAATTTCTTGCATGTTGAGGGAGGATATGCCGGCCGGAGTTAAGTTGGATGACTGCCACCGGCTGCCTGCCTGCCGCCATTTATGCCGCTCACTGTTCATCCTTTTCTTCCCCACCCTGCTGTACGTTGGGCTTTATTGCTCTCTCCTTTATGGATGTGGTCACTAGCTAAGCTAGCCCGTCATCTCCTTTGTAGTACACACACATGCACATGCCAAGGGAAAAAAACATATGAATGTCCATGCATGATTTGTTACTACCACTTTTTTCTTGTTGAAAATGGGGGTTCTTACTAATCACCACATTTGAGCCAACTGGTACGTAGGAGTATATATGTCTTCGGGATACACTTTATAGATCATGCATCTCTATCAATGCGAGTACTTCCGATTTCCATTATTTATTAGATTACGTAGAATATTAGTACTCCCTCCGTTTTTATTTACTCTACATATTAGGTTGGACTGAAGTCAAACTTCGTAAATTTTGACAAGTTTATAGAAAAAATAAATAAATATCTACCATAACAAATATATATATGATGTGAAAGTACATTCAATAAAGAATCTAATGGTACAGATTTGTTATTGTATATGTTAATATTTTTGTTTATAAACTTTGTCGAAGTTCACAAAGTTTTACTTTAACGAACTAATACACGGACTAAATAAAAACGGAGGGAGTACTATTTTTTTGGGTATACTGCTTAGTCTAGATGGTTCACTGTATAGAAACAACAAATTTTAGATCACTCACTGCTCATAGTTAATAAAACCCCATTGAAGTGACATTTCACACTGTTTGTCCGTGGCACCTGGGTGAAAAATGCGAAGTAATGGTATGCGACAGAACATCACACACGTTTCAGGCAAAGAAACCATGTGTAATGCTCTAGTTACGGTAAAAAGAGGAATCATGTGTGATTTTGGCTGGCCCAACATGCCTGTTAATTGATTGGAATAAGTGCAAACCATGTCCTGAGAGTCATCTCCCCAAGCAACCCAAGGTCTTCGCTCAACCACCCTATCCTCCCACTCCATCCACCAGTCGTCAGCTTTACCTATGTGCCTCCCTTTTCTCTTCGTCGGAATCCTCGTTGGCCAGTCGGTTCAAGGCGTGCCATTAGGAACCCACAAACTGGTAGATGAACGAGTAGCCTTGCAACCGCAACGCTCTGGTGATCGAGGAAGCATGAAATGCATTCAAACTCCTCGGTTTCACATTTCCTCCACGCAGGAAGAAGATATAGATTCAGAACATACACCAACGACATGCTACTCAATGGGGAGATATGTGATGACTAAATATCACTAACTGGTCACCTATGGAAACCCGTATATGATACCATATCATCAGACCGAGGTGGACGAGCTCGAGGCACTTATGACTGGTTCGTCTAAACTTGACCTGTAAGTGGTAACTGTCAAGGATAGCTCTCAAAGACTCATCACTGACGCCTCTTTCCAAGGCAGCCAATTCACTAACCCGTGGCCAGAGACACGTCAGTGATGAGGGGTCTGTGCTATTCACACATGTATTAGTGGAAGAATTCCATGGCTCTAGTTGCTTGGAAGTGCAATCTGAGTGCTCTTTTCTCCTCACTCTGCATTTTTTTAGGGTGAATTGTTAATATGATAAGAGGGTTCGACCTTGTTGTAATGCAAGAGGACATGTACTTACAAGGGTATACGACTGTAAAGCAAGCATGTGTACTAGATCCCCAAACATGGCTATGCTTCACTAAAAAAATTGTTTTTCTTATTTCGGATGAGAGGCCCCCAGAAGACATATAAGTTAAAAAAGTAAGTGTTGTACAAGCATATGACATAAGAGAATAACAACGGGATATAAAACAATGTTAGAACAATATAGAGCGCATGGATTTATGGTTACCTAGTACATCGGGTCTTTTGGACATTGTCGCGACTAGGTGGGTCACTACATATTCATTGAGGGTAATTCACTTGTGTTGGCTATCCGTGTATGCATCTAGATCTTGGGTAGCGATGTAGTGGTACAATGCAATGGAAGAGGGCAGCGGTGTAACTATACGATGTAGTGGATGCAGGCGTCGGTGAAGCGCGTAAGTTGCCGCTTGATGAAGCAGACCCGATGAGGTGGAAGGCGGAGTCAGTGAAACAAAGCTGATGTAGTGGAAGTCGGTGTCATTGAATCAAATCTATTGCAGCGGGCGATGGTGTTAATGGACCACCTAATGTGGTGGACGAGGTTGTATCTAAAGTAACTCCAGCGATGGTGAACCATGGGAAGCAGACTCGATACCATGGTTTAGATGGGGGGGGGGGGCTGAATGATGTCTACTACATAAGTTCTATTCTTGTAAACTTTTTTGGGCCTCCTAGCGAAGGGTTTGCAGGACAACAAATCCATGAAGGTGTAGGATGAATGCGGTCTCTATCAAACAACTCTGAAATCAAATTTAACTGGTCTCTTCTGTCTCCAACACACCTAATACAATTCTCAGTTGTATACGTGCACTACTTAGGCAAAGAGAAGATGATAGTTGGGTAATTCTTCAGAGGGAGTGGTGCATAGTAGTGGGTTCAATCTTGCGGTGTTCTATATCCCAGTAACAGAAAGGGACAAGACATGTATTTGTATATTTGCCACTAAGGATAAAATGATGGGGTTTAATCTTATTCCTACATTTCTTTCTGTCTACAGCATGCCATCTTTCTTACTATGTCACTTTGTTTCATTAAAGTTAATACCTTGAGATGCATGCTGGATAGCTGTTTCGGAGTGGAATAATAGTAGTAGTTACAGTTGGATTACAATCTACTTATCACAGATGTGATGCCTATACAAGAATATGCCATGAATGACCACTGATATGAATGCTGCTTTTCTCTCAATCTCCCAACAATAATGTGTTTACCATGCCATTACCTACTTTCGAGAGAGATGCCACTAGTGAACCTATGGCCTCCATGTCTATTCTCATCAATCCTTGCGTTTACATAATTTCTCTTTTATTTACTCTCCATTATTTTCTTTTAACCTTGCGACTAGCAAGGCGAGGGGATTGACAACTGGTACGTCTCCAATGTATCTATAATTTTTTATTGTTCTATGCTATTATATTATCTGTTTTCGATGTTCTATATGCATTATTATGCTATTTTATATTATTTTTGGGACTAACCTATTAACCTAGATCCCAGTGCCAGTTCCTGTTTTTCCTTGTTTTTGTGTTTCGCGGAAAAGGAATACCAAACGGAGTCTAAACGGAATAAAACCTTCATGATGATTTTTCTTGGACCAAAATACAACCAGCAGACTTGGAGATGAAGTCGGAGGAGCCACGAGGCAGCCACAAGGACGGAGGGCGCGCCCAGGGGGGTAGGGCGTGCCCCCACCCTTATGGGCCCCTCGTGCACCTCCTTACCGAATTCTTGCGCCTATATATTCCCATATATCCCCAAACCAACAAACGCATCCACGAAAACACTTTTCCACAATCGCAAGCTTCTGTACCTGTGAGATCCCATCTAAGGACCTTTTTCGGCACCCTGCCGGAGGGGGATTCGATCACGGAGGGCTTCTACATCAACTCTGTTGCCCTTCTGATGAAGCGTGAGTAGTTTACCACAGACCTATGGGTCCATAGCTAGTAGCTAGATGGCTTCTTCTCTCCATTTGATTCTCAATACTATGTTCTCCTCGATGTTCTTGGAGATCTATTCGATGTAGTACTTTTTTGCGGTGTGTTTGCCGAGATCCGATGAATTGTGGATTTATGATCAGCTTATCTACGAATATTATTTGAATCTGCTCTGAATTCTTATATGCATGATTTGATATCTTTGTAATTCTCTTCGAACTATCGGTTTGGTTTGGCCAACTAGATTGGTTTTTCTTGCAATGGGAGAAGTGCTTAGATTTGGGTTCAATCTTGCGGTGTCCTTTCCCAGTGACAGTAGGGGCAGCAAGGCACGTATTGTATTATTGCCATCGAGGATAAAAAGATGGGGTTTTCATCATATTGTATGAGTTAATTCCTCTACATCATGTCATCTTGCTTAATGCATTACTCTGTTCTTTATGAACTTAATACTCTAGATGCATGCTGGATAGCAGTCGATGTGTGGAGTAATAGTAGTAGATGCAGAATCGTTTTGGTCTACTTGACACAGACGTGATGCCTATATTCATGATCATTGCCTTAGATATCGTCATAACTTTGCGCTTTTCTATCAATTGCTCGGGAGTAATTTGTTCGCCTATCGTATTATTTGCTATCTTGAGAGAAGCCTCTAGTGAAACCTATGCCTCCCGGGTCTATTTTCCATCATATAAGTTTCCGATCCACAATATTAGTTTCCGATTTACTCTTTTTGCAATCTTTTACTTTCCGATTTGTAAACCAAAAATACCAAAAATATTTACTTTACGGTTTATCTACCTCTATCACATCTCACTTTTGCAAGTAACTGTGAAGGGATTGACAACCCCTTTATCGTGTTGGGTGCAAGTTGTTTGATTGTTTGTGCAGGTATTCAGGGACTTGTGTGTTCCTCCTACTGGATTGATACCTTGGTTCTCAAACTGATAGAAATACTTATCTCTACTTTGTTGCATCACCCTTTCCTCTTCAAGGGAAAAACCAACGCATGCTCAAGAAGTAGCAGGAAGAATTTATGGTGCCGTTTTCATGGAGGATCTACATCAAGAAATCAATTACCTATCATAAACTCTCATCTCTTGCATTTACATTATTTGTCGTTTGCCTCTCATTTTCATCTTCCCACTTGTTGGGGATATAGCTATCAGCTATGACCCACCCAGGAGGGGCCGGGTCAGCCCCAATGGCGGGTCACAAAGGAAGCCCAATAAACATTCAAGGCAATAGTTTATTAAAGATTATAGAATGCCTAAGGCCTAGAGGCGGCTTAAGGCCCAATATTGTAAACCGCTGTATGTAAGGAAAGACTTGTAAGGAAAGGCATGTAAAAGAAGTCACCGAGCCGGACACGCTGTATGAGCCAACCGGGACTCTGTAGGCTGCCAGGCGTCAATCCGTGTATATAAGGGGACGACCCGGTGGCGACTTAGGATAAAAAACAAGAGATCGATAACCAAGCCGGCAGATTAGCCTCTTGGTGATCGAAACCCCAGCAATTCCAAACACAACTAGACGTAGGCTTTTACGTTCATCGTAAGGGGCCGAACTAGTATAAAACCTCTCGTGTCCTTTGTCCCGATTAACCCCTTTAAGCTTCCTAGTTGCGATGGCCCTATGACTAAGTCCTTCTACTAGGACATCTGCCGTGACAATTCCACGACAGTTGGCACCCACCGTAGAGCCAGCGCACGGTGGATTTGAGTTCTTGAAGGGCAACTTTGAAGGGCTGAAGGGATACGTTGTGGGCCGGATGACCAAGAGTCGTCGCGGCAAGCTCTACATTGACGACGAAGGCTGGGGCCCCGAGGCCGGCTCAATTGAGTACGAGTACCGGGTCGCCTTAGGCGGAATTCATGTCTTCATCGGCCGGATCGGCGAATTGGGCCCTGAGCCGGACGTCCACACCAACCTCGTCGAAACGGCTCAGCGCGCGAGGTCCACCCGTGTTCAATCTGTCGTGAAGCATGCCTTTGTAGGTTGCATCCACGGTGGTGAATACTATGAAGGATCGGTGGATGGCGGTGAGACGGCCATCTCTTCTGACGCTACATCATCAACGGTCGAGACAGACTCTTTGTATCAGCTGCAGGATGGCATGCTCGGGGGCTGTTCCGATGGCGGCATTATTCCGGACCCCTTTGAGCCGCCGAATCGGGCCGGAGTCTTCATGGCAGGCATGCAGCCCGGGCAGTACTCCACAGTTGCAGCAGCAACAGCCACCAGGTCGGCAGCAGCCGGGTCAGGAGACTCCGCCCCCCCCCCCCCCGACTCAGATTCTAATGGACCTCATAGATAAGCTGACAGCTCTGTTGACTGCCGTGGTGGAGCCGGCGGATAAGGTTCAGCACGACACGGAGGTGGCACACGTACGTGAAGAGATGGTACAAGCTAAGGAGAATTTAGCAGCAGAAGAGGTCAGGATGGCCGCGGAGCGGGCGGCTTTGGACGCTCGTGCTCAGCAGCTTCAAGCGGAGAATTTCCAACTCTCGGTGGATCTGAACGCGTCAAACGAGGTCATGAGAAGAAGGCATCAGAAAACTCAGTCACGGCTACCTCTGACGCTCGATCCTAGGAACCTTTTCCATACGCCTGGGGCCGGCCCAAGTAGCCCGCCAGAGGCAAATTGGATCATGACACCCGGGGCACCGGTTCAGCCACGCGCGATGGAACCCTCTCGTGTACATAGCGCTCCGCCTCATTATGTGCCAACACCATCGGGTCACTTCTACAATCCTTTGGAAAACCTCATTGCTACGTCGGCTCGTTTGGCGGCTCTCCCGATGGAAGGCGGCTCTCCGGCGACGATCGAAATGCGAAGGGTGAGAGAACTTCTTCAAATAGCTCTGGCGCAGCAGGATGCGTATTCTTACAGTCGAGACAAGATCCATTGAACCCCTCGCCCAAGCCGGAGCCCAAGCTACAGTAGGCATATGGATTCAGCTGACATGTCAAGCAATGCTCAACGCCGCAACCGGCCGCACAGGCATGAGCCGACACAGGCTGGAGCCCTTAACTTAGCGGATCAAGAGAGGATCCGACAAGAGGCTAAGCGAGTGGTTCAACTGGCAGCGGAGCAGGCGGCTCATCAAACTTTTCCGGCTTATCCAGCAACCTCGGTTGAGGCAGGAGTGGCCACAAGAATCGGAGGTGTCCCTTGTCTGGTGTCGGCCATACGTAATGAGCATTTGCGAAAGGACTTCAAGGGGCCTTGTAAGGTGCCTAATTACACGGCCGACTTGCAGCCTGGAGCCTATATTGAGAGTTATGAGATGGCAATGAAGCCGTTGGAGGTCAGCGACACGGCAGTGGCTAAGTATTTCACTATGATGTTGGATGGAACAGATCGCACTTGGCTAAAAGGATTGCCCCCCAATTCCATCGGCTCATGGGCGGAGTTAAAAGCCCGGTTCATTCAGAACTTCAAGGACACATGCAAACAACCTATGTCTATCGTGGACCTGACTAATTGTAAACAAGAGGAAGGTGAGTCCACAACCCATTGTGTGCGCCAGGTCAAAGAGATAATTCATTCATCTGATAAGATGGATGCCAGCTCGGCAGTCTTAATGTTGCATAAAAATTGCCGTTTTGAACCTCTGAAGCAGAAGATGGGGCGGCTTAAATGTGACTGCAATGACATGGGCCAGTTGATGGCGGCTCTCGTCAAGTATGCTGATTCTGATAGTACCAAGGACCCTGTGTCTGATGAAGAAAAGACAGGGAAGGGAAAGAAGAACGGCAACGACAAGGGTCACCAGCATAACCCGGCGAATCAAGGAGGTAATAAACGTAAGGCTGACTAATTTTTGGCTAACACCAATGCGCTGGGCAACAATCAACGGTGCAAGGATAGGCAACCCCCTCGGTCAGGCGTGTCAGGTTCCACCCTTGAGCAACTATTGAATGAACCTTGTCCAAGACACGGCACCCGGGAGAAGCCAGCCACCCATCTGTGGAAGGACTGCACAATCATGAAGGCGTTTAAAAATTCAAATGCATTTGATGGAAGTCACGGCCCTAGCGGCGGTTCAGGTGGAGGCGGCTTTCATGGCACGGGCACCGGTTCAGGTGGAGGCGGCTTTCACGGTCAGGGTCATACGGGTAACCAAGGAGGTTATAATCCACAACCCGGCCAAGGTAATCAGCAGCAACAATCCGGATATCAGAGCAACCCAAAACAGTTGAATAGTGGGCAATATCATGTATTTACCACTAGCTTGTGCAAGAGGGACCAGAAGCTTCACAAGAGGGCTGTCAATGCCGTTGAGCCGGCGATTCCACGTTACTTACGATGGTCAGAACAACCTATTGTGTGGAACAGAGAGGATCATCCTCCTCAGGTTGATAATCCGGGTCACTTGGCCTTGGTAGTAGCGCCTCAGGTTGGTGGATATAAATTCACTAAAGTGCTCATGGATGGAGGCAGTAGCATCAACATCCTCTACTATGAGACGTTTCGTCGGATGGGGTTGACTGATAAGAGTCTTAAGCAATCCAACACTGTTTTTCACGGTGTGGTACCAGGCAAGTCGGCATACCCAGTTGGTAAGATTGAACTGGAAGTAGCCTTTGGGGATGAATATGATTCCAGAGCGGAGAAATTAACCTTTGAGGTGGTTAAGATCAAAATCCCATATCATGCTCTGTTGGACGGCCGGCTTACGCCAAGTTCATGGCTTGGCCGTTTTATGTGTACTTGCAGCTCAAGATGCCGGGTTATAAGGGCACCATTACAGTACATGGAAGCCGGAAAATAGCCCTGGAGTATGAAGAAGGAGATGCTGCATATGCTGAGTCTGTTTGTGCAACAGAGGAGTTAAAGTTTTATAAGGATAATGTTGACCCAGCAGACATGACGTCTTTAAAGAAGCCAACAACGTAGCATGAGCCGGTGTTGAAATTCAAGTCAGCTGATGACACCAAGATGGTTGATTTTGTGCCCGGCGACTCATCCAAGCAGTTTATCATTAGTGCCAACTTGGATCCAAAATAGGAAAGCATGCTCATCGAGTTCATCCGTGAGAATCGGGACATCTTTGCATGGAAACCTTCTGACATGTCGGGTGTCCCGAGAGAACTCGCTGAGCACACTCTCAATATGGATCCAAAGTTTAAGCCGGTCAGGCAATTTCTCCGACGGTTCAACGAGGAACGGCGCAAGGCCATTGGAGAAGAGGTCGCCCGGCTCTTGGCGGCCGGGATCATTGTGGAAGTCTTTCACCCAGAGTGGTTGGCCAACCCGGTGCTTGTACTAAAAAAGAATGGCACCTGGCGTATGTGTGTGGATTACACCAATTTAAACAAAGCTTGTACAACTGACCCTTTTGCTCTCCCCCGTATTGATCAGATCATTGATGCTACGGCGGGTTGCGCACGTTTGAGTTTTCTGGATGCTTATTCAGGTTATCATCAGATCAAGATGGCAGTCAAGGACCAGGAGAAGACAGTTTTCATCACTCCGTTTGGAGCCTTTTGCTATGTGTCTATGCCCTTCGGGCTCAAGAGTGCCCAGGCAACTTATCAATGATGTATGCAGAATTGCCTTCACAATCAGATTGGGCGTAATGTTCATGCCTATGTGGATCATATAGTGGTGAAGTCCAAGAAAGTGGAAACCTTGGTCACAGATCTGAAAGAGGCCTTTGATAACCTCTGTGTCTACAAAATGATGCTTAACTCGGCCAAGTGCGTTTTTGGTGTTCCACCTGGCAAGCTCTTGGGTTTTTTGGTGTCCAACCGAGGTATTGAAGCTAACCCGGAGAAAATTAAGGCAGTCACATCCCTGGCCAAACCAACATGCATCAATGACGTTCAACGCCTAGCGGGTCATGTTGCTGCTTTGAGCCGGTTCATAACCCGGTTAGGGGAGAAGGCGATGCATTTGTATCAGATGATGAAGAAAACGGATGATTTCATTTGGAGCGATGCTGCGAACTCTGCTTTTGAGGATCTGAAGAAACAACTTGCTGAGCCGCTGGTCCTTGCTGCTCCAGTTGAGAAAGAGCCGCTATTGTTATACGTAGCCACCAACTCACGAGCTGCTAGTGTGGAAATTGTGGTGGAGCGCAAGGAGGTTGGCAAGAAACCTCCGGTTCAACGGCCAGTTTACTACGTCAGTGAGGTGTTGATTGAATCTAAACAAAGATATCCACATTGGCAGAAGCTCGTGTATGGGGTGTTCATGGCAAGCCGGAAGCTCAAACATTACTTTCAGGGTCACCCAATCACCATGGTTAGCTCTGCTCCTTTGGGAGACATCATTCAAAATAGAGAAGCCACTGGACGAGTGGCCAAGTGGGCCATTGAACTTGTGTCTCGTGGGTTGAAGTATGTACCATGCACTGCGATCAAATCTCAAGCGCTGGTTGACTTTATTAATGACTGGACAGAGATGCAGATGCCAGAGGAGAAACCAGACAACACATGTTGGACAATTCACTTTGATGGGTCTAGACAGTTGGAGGGCTCGGGGGCTGGAGTTGTGTTAACTTCCCCTCGAGGTGACAAATTTTGTTATGTGTTGCGATTAATGTTTCCTTGTACTAACAATGCAGCAGAATATGAAGCCTTGCTCCATGGTCTTCGAATGGCTAAAGAGATGAGCCTGAGCCGGGTTCGGTGTTTTGGCGATTCAGATTTGGTGGCCCAACAGGTATCAGACAAGTAGGATTCCAAGGACCCTCTTATGGCGGCTTATCACCGTGAAGTTGATGTTGTTGCAGGACATTTTAAGGGTTACAGGTGGAACACATTGACCGTAGGAAGAACGAAGCGGTGGATGCTTTAAGCCGGTTGGGATCTCAGCGTAAGCCGGTGCCACCTAACACCTTTTTGGATGTTTTCGATAACCCGTCTGTTAAGTTACCTACAGAAGAAGATCTAGCCGTTCCTGACCCAGAGGCACAGCTGGTGGCGGCTCTTCACGTCATCCCAGATTGGACAGTGCCGTTCTTGGCTTACATGACCCGGGGCGAGTTGCCAGCGGATGAGACCCTGGCCCGATAGATAAGCCGGCGGTCTAAGTCAATGACGATTTCAGATGGAGAATTATACCATCGCAGCATCTCCGGAGCGTTTCAGCGGTGTGTTTCTCCTGAAGAAGGCCAAGAAATACTTCGTGAGATCCATGAAGGCGATTGTGGTCATCACGCCGGGTCAAAATCCCTTGTGGCCAAGGCTTTTCGTCATGGTTTTTACTGGTTAACGGCTCATGCCGATGCAGAAGATCTGGTCAGTAGGTGTGATGGGTGTCAAAAATTTGCACGGCGAGCACATGTGCCGGCTCAAGAGTTGCGGATGATTCCAATCACCTGGCTGTTTGCGGTCTGGGGGCTTGACATGGTTGGACCTTTCAAAAGGTCTAAGGATAAAAAGACACATCTTTTAGTGGCAGTTGACAAATTCACAAAGTTGGTTGAGGCAGAGCCAGTGAGTAAGTGTGATGCAGCCATGAGGGTTCAGTTCATGAAAAAGGTGATTTTTCGTTTTGGTTTTCCACACATCATCATTACTGACAATAGCACTAATCTATCCCAAGGGGCTATGGAGGAGTTTTGTCAACGTGAGCATATCTGGCTTGATGTTTCTTCTGTAGCCCATCCTCAATCCAATGGTCAAGCTGAGAGAGCAAATCAGGAAATCTTAAAAGGTCTCAAACCCCGGCTTATGGTTCCCTTGCAGCAAACGCCGGGTTGTTGGGTAGAGGAGTTACCCTTGGTGTTGTGGAGTATCAACACCACTCCTAACAGGTCTACAGGTTATACACCTTTCTTCATGGTTTATGGAGCGGAAGCAGTGTTGCCTAGTGACATCCGTCATGACTCGCCCCGTGTGGCGGCTTATGTTGAAGCTAATAACGAGCAAGCCAGACAGGATGCACTTGACTTGTTGGATGAGGAAAGAGACTTAGCAGTGGCTCGATCAGCAATTTATCAACAGGACCTGCGCCGTTATCACAGCCACCGGGTTAAGTCCAGAACTTTTCAAGAAGGTGACCTGGTGCTCTGGCTCATCCAGGATCTATCAGATGCACACAAGCTATCCCCGCCTTGGGAAGGACCCTTCGTGGTTAGCAAGAACTTAAACAACAGGTCATATTACCTCATTGATGTTCGAGAGCACAAAGACTCACGTAGTCGGAGGAGGAGACCCGTCGGCCGTGGAACATTGCTCAACTTCGGCCATACTACACCTGAGCCACCGGCTCTCATCATGTACATACTTTGACGTTGTATATACTATGATAAGTAATAAAGCAGGACCTCGGTCTTTTTCCCTTTCAAAGATTACATATCTTTACTATCTTTTATTTAATACGACTATTAAGGAGCTGATCATATCTGAATCAAGTCTAACCTTTTTGGTCCGGCTTATGATCGTATTCGAATCTAGCTATAAACTATCATGGTCACTTGGGGGCTTCCGGTTCAAACATAGGTCGTATTCGAACCAAAGAGAACATAGCTGTCGTAACCGTCTTGATCGGCTTAAAAGCCAAACTCACTAGGGGGCTTCTTGATCGTATTCGAATAATAGCTTAACCCCTTTTGGGCCCGACTTGGATCGTATTCGAATCAGGGTCGTTAAAAATCTCTCAAGGTCATTTGGGGGCTTCCTGTTCAAACATAGGTCGTATTCAAACCAAAGAGAACATAGCTGTCGGTACCCTCTTGATCGGTGCAACGCCAAAGCCACTAGGGGCTATATGGTCGTATTTGAATCTTACTTAACCCCTTTGGTCCGGTTTACTGATCGTATTCAAATCGGAAACCCCCAACTCTTAACTACAAAGTTACGTTATATTGATTATTAACTGTTATTTGTCTTATTTGTTTTATTGGTTTTTTATTGTCTCAATTTTAAAACAAGTCAGCACGGTCTTTTCACCGGCTTAACTATTTGACAATAAGCTACTAAGGCATTAAAGTCATCAGTCATACAGAAGCATTGACTTCTCAAAAGGTTTCGATCATCAACCTCATCACCCGGGTCACATAAACCGGTGGTCCAGAGGTAAAAAATACAGGTTTGACTATTATTTGAAGAACATTTGTTTTCTATATTAATCAAAGGTTGTTTCAACCTTGGATATTTTCACATTTGTTTTCTGTTTTTCCTCTATTATAATAAAATATTGGTCATAAACCGGGTGTTCTGACTCGCTCGGTACTAAACCGCCAAGCTAGTTTTTTCCCTTTTATCTACAGGAACAGAGCTGAAGTATTGCAGAGATAACCATAAAAATGATGCATACATTAACATCAGAAAAGCACAGAGTAACACACGGTGTCTTATGCGCGATGGCATAGGCAAAATAGGCAGTGTTTTCAAAACTAATCTATGACAAGGCTTTTAAAAGCCCATGAAGATGGTCCTCATTCATCCCTCGCCGGTTCACCGCCTTCTGCTGATTGGAAGCTGGGTTTTGACCAGTCAAAACCGTTCACAACAATAAATTCTACTTCTTCATCAATCAAGCCGGCTGGATCAACATTCGGAGCAAATGAATGTTGACGAACCGGCGGCATAAGGTCGGTCACTTTGTCGGAGGGAGTCACCATCTTCTTATTGTCCAAATCAAAACCCGGCTAGTATTTATCAATATTTGTTTCATCTCCAAGAATGGTGGCCTGAGGTCGCACCTCCCTCACGCAAGCAACAAAGTCATACTGTTCAAACAGAGACCCGTCTTCCTTTACCGTTGGGTATCCTCTGGCTACATCCGCCGGGTCTAGATCTGGCACCCAAGCCTTGGAGCGGCTCAGGGCAGTCAAAGCTCCGGCTCTGGCACAGGATCGCTTGACTTCTTGAAACCTGGCGGGTAAGATTGACAGCTTTTTCAAGACATCACTGAGCCGGTTGGTCCCTTGATTGGCAGGAGTGATAGCGGCAAGTGCCCGTTGTGCGCCAATGTATAGCTGCTCTACTAAGGTATAGACCGCCTTCAGTTTAGTCACGTTGTCTTGACTCAGATTCTTGCTTCGCGGGCCTGCACATATTTTATAAATAAAGGGTCAGCTAGCTGTTTGTATTCCGGGTCAAAAGAAGGTACAACAGATCAGTACAGATGACGTACCAAAAATGGCGAAAACCATCTGAGACACCCGATTCTTTAATCTGGTTAGCTCCGTAGTATCCTCTTCAAGAGCTGTTTCAGCTTTCTCGGCACGTTGTGTCAGCAGCGTCTTCTCTTCAGCCCAGGTTTTCTTCTTGGGAGTTAAGCTGGTTTTCAATTTTTCCGTCTCAGCAAGACTTAATTGAAGCTTGGAGTCAGCAGCCTTGATTTCTGCCTCCTGATCCACCAGCCGGGTCTTGGCGTCAGTCAATTGCGAACCCAGTTCAGATAGGGCATTCTTCAAAACATATACAGGTGTGTCAAAGCTCAAGAGTTAAAATTCAAGTCTCAAGTGCCTTTGCACTGCAAAACCACATGAGACTTGGGGGCTAATGTATGCCAAAGCAGTTTTTTTATGACTAACATATTTCAAGTCCCAAGTACCTTACAAAGTAGCAACACTTGGCACTTGGGGGCTAATGCATGATATTCAAAAAGTCTCTCAAGATTAAGCCGGATTACAATATTAGTTGGGTTCGGTACAAGACAATTATGAAATTAAAAGTACTGGTTCATTTATTATCAAGTGAACCGGCCCTTGGGGACTACAGGTGAAGTTTATTCTAATTTATTGGACTTCAGAAAAATCTAAAGGTAAAGCTTTAGCCTGTATCATAAGTCTACAGATCATTCAGGTTTTATCATAATCTACAGACTTGGGGGCTGGCAGAATATAAGTAAGTCGGAAAAACATACCTCATACTTCAGCTGCAACTGCTTGACCATTTCGATCTCCGACTCACGGCTGGAGTGCACATGGCTGAGATAGCCAGACAGAATGTCATTGGCGTTCAAATAGCTATAATGAGAAATATCAAAATGCAATCTCTGTTTCTCCAGGGCCTCTTGTTTTGCAGTGTGACGAGCCAACATGGTGGGATTCCCCGGCTCAACAAAGCGGCTTCTAGTGATCAGAACATGCTGGGAAGATGGTGATGGCGGGTTGGCTGAGCTGGATGGACCGGTAGCAGAAGGGTTAACGGCAGTATTGTCAACTGATAGCTCAGGAGGATCTACTTCAGCATTAGCAGCCGGGTCTTCAGGTGCTTCAGTTAATGCAAGAGAAGGTGGCATAGCCGATTCGGGTGCAAGGACTGGTGGGTCTTCCACCGGTCTAGTCACCTTGGCCTTCTTGGACTTGGCTTGGCCACTAAGAAAGATATTATGAAACAGTTATATAAAAAAGCGGTTTGAAAAACACGGTGGAAAGATGATTTCTTCCTTACCCAGGGGCAGTCTTAAAGGCTGGGAATTGAGGTTGAGATGAGTCGCCAGAGGAGCGAGACACCTCCTGCAAAGATAAAATAAAGTTAGTAATGCAAGGGAGAAGATCCATTAATGGAAAGTAAAAGGCGAAGGAATAAACCTCATTCTGGCGCTTTTGAGGAGTTTGTTGAAGAACAGCAGGCGGTTCATCGTCATTCTGGGCCTGACGGCGGCTCTCATGTTGTTTCTTTTTCAAAAGAAAATGAGGGTCCAGATAAGCCAAAGGATGTGAAAACCTTACTTTCCGGGTTACGACTCAAAGTTTCTATCTTGGCAAATGGGCTGAGTCGGAGGAAATAGTTACCTCTTCTTCCACGGCCTGACTGGCCCCTGTGTCGTCCTAACAATGATCAGTGTTAATAAGATTATTAAAAAGCTGGCCAAGGGAGTCAAGGGCTACCTCCGCTTCAGCAGGTCTTCAGCGGTGCTCTTCTTCTTCTTCTTCTTCTTCTTCTTCTTCTTCTTCTTCTTCTTCTTGTTCTTCTTCTTCTTCTTCTTCTTCTTCTTAGATTTCTGAGTCGTCTTCTTGGCAGTTATGGCGGCGGCTCTCGCCTTCTTGGCGGCTTCATGGTCGTACTTGGCTTTCCAGAAGTCAGATTTGGCCTATAAACAAATAGGCAAGATGAAAGGTCGTGCAAGTATTTAAAACAGTTGAGAAAAATGCAAAGAGGAAGAGAGCAGAGGTTCTTTACCTCTGGCACCGGGTTAAGCTTGCAGAAAGGGTTTAACCCGACTTTACTGCAGTCTTCGTATTTGCCGTTCACCAAAAGGGTTGACATTGCAACAATATCTTCTTCAGTTAATTGAATGGAGCTATGACGAAGAGAGTCGTCTGGGCCTCCACCATATTCATACATCAATTTGGATCGGCGACTTAGAGGGATGACCCGCCATGCAGCCCAGCACCGGGTCAAATCAACCCCGGTTAAGCTGTTCCCCAATAAAGTGTTAATCCTTTTAATGGATGGAATTAACTTCTTGCGTTCGCTGACAGTGAGTTTATCAGGAAGTGCAAACTTGGAGTCAAGACGCTCTACGGGATAACCCGACAGCGGCTTCTCATTTGCTGGTGAAGTGTCTTGGCAATAGAATCAAGTCTGATTCCAGTCTTTGGGATGACTTGGCAAGACTATTAGGGGGAAGACGGCGCCTTGTCGATGTTGAATTGAGATACCTCCAAGTTCCAAGCTAGGGCCATTAGTGCACTCGTTCTGGCGGTTCAGATAAAGATACTCTCTAAAGAGTTCCACAGTCGGTTCTTCTTGAAGGTATACCTCACAAAGGACTTGGAAGTTGCAGATATTGGATATAGAATTAGGCCCGATGTCTTGAGGGTGGATTTTGAAAAAATGGAGGACATCTCTGAAGAATTTTGAGCCGGGTGGGGAAAAGCCATGGTTCATGTGATCAGAGAAGACGATAACTTCATCATTTTTTGGATTGGGTCGTTCCTTGTCCGGGTCAGGTGCACGATGAGACATGACATTCTTCCCTGGCAAAAATTCTATGGAGAAGAACTCCTTAAAATTGTCCTCAGTCACAGTTGAGGGAACCCAGTTGCAGACAGTCGGCGCTTTGGACGGCATGATGTTCAAAAACGAACTGAAAGGAAAGGAACATGTCGGCTCAATTCAATGATAATATTGAAATTAAGTGATAGTGGTACAGGGGAGTAATGGCGGCTTAAGTAAGGGCTAATGTCATATAAGGAAAAGTAAACCGGTGCCGCAAGCTGCCATGACTACAGACATTTGAGAAATACCAGCAACAGAATTGAATAAGTGTTGAGACAAACAAGTTTCTTAACTTCTGGATATTATTATGGATCAAATGGCCGTTCAAAATGAAAAAATTTCTAGACCGAAATATATAGCATAGATGAATGCATCAGTCCTAATGCGGCCTTTGTACCAGAAAAAGGGATCTACTAATGTCAAAAGTAGGCACCAAACAGCTACCGCACAAGCATATATCTCTTTTTGGATCAAGAAGAGGTGGCAGTGGAAGAACTGCGAAGAACCACGAAGAACTATGAAGAACATGCAGAAAACCTAGAAGCCCTAAATGCGGATCTGAGGAATAGGAGGGTGAATACTTACGGCCACGAATCCTCCACGGAAGGTCGTCGCCGTTTTCTGAACCAATTCTGGTCGATGCAGCGGCCAAGATCGATGACGACGAGATGCTCTACGACGGCGGCAGAGCTCGAGCAGCAGTGGGGGTTGTGAGAGGAAGAAGACGAAGAAGAGAGAAGAATGAGAAGACAGGGGTATGCCTATTTATAAGGGATAAGCCAACAGGCAGGCGCAAAGATCAAGGAAGACACAATAATGGCCATCCAACTAAACAGACGCCTCGATTCTCGGAAGACATTAAAAGATAAAGATCCGTTGAGGATGATGTCATAACTGTTTTTTGTGTTTTTAGAAGATAACGTCATGGCGGGTCACGGAATTTTTTCCAGTGAGAGGAAGATGGATTTTTGTTTAAGTGTTGAAGACTGACAAAGAACAAAGTTCAAAGTCAACCTGGGGCCTAATGTTGGGGATATAGCTATCAGCTATGACCAGCCCAGGAGGGGCCGGGTCAGCCCCAATGGTGGGTCACAAAGGAAGCCCAATAAACATTCAAGACAATAGTTTATTAAAGATTATAGAAGGCCTAAGGCCTAGAGGCGGCTTAAGGCCCAATATTGTAAACCGCTTTATGTAAGGAAAGACTTGTAAGGAAAGGCATGTAAAAGAATTCACCGAGCCGAACACGCTGTATGAGTCGGCCGGGACTCTGTAGGCCGCTAGGCGTCAACCCGTGTATATAAGGGGACGACCTGGTGGCGACTTAGGATAAAAAACAAGAGATCGATAACCAAGTCGGCGGATTAGCCTCTTGGTGATCGAAACCCCAGCAATTCCAAACACAACTAGACGTAGGCTTTTACCTTCATCGTAAGGGGCCGAACTAGTATAAAACCTCTCGTGTCCTTTGCCCGATTAACCCCTTTAAGCTTCCTAGTTGCGATGGACCTACGACTAAGTCCTTCTGCTAGGACATCTGTCGTGACAATTCCACGACACCACTTCTAAAATGTTTTCAAAAAAACACAAAAATATTTGCCTTCTTTTCATTTGCCCTTATATCTTACTTGGTTTGTTTGCTTCTTTGGTTGGCATAATTGTATGTTTATTCCAAACTAGAAAGCAAAAAGTTATGGATCCTCATCCACTTGCTAATATTTTTAAAAGATACAATTATGATGAACCAATTGCTAGTGACTTGAGTGCTCTGTATTATCGTTATGAAGTTTTGCTTGAAATTCGTGAATCTAAAAATTGTAATGAAATGCTAAAAGAAGAAATTTATGAAGTGATTCACGATAGCTCCTTTGAATGGAAAGTGTGATTGCAATGGTGTTATTATAAATTCTATTAATGTTAATTGTGCTAATAATATGCAAAACCCTAAGCTTGGAGATGCTAATTTTGATATGTCCACTACTTATTGCAATGATCATGATTAGGGTGATTCTTCTTATGATCTTGAAAATTTATTTAAGCCTCATGATGAATATGTTTCGATAATATTGAAAGTGGGTTTGGAAGAGTGTCAACTCTAGGTAATAATGATCCCATTACTTTGGAGAATGATCAATCTTCTGAAATTTTTGATGGAAGTGGGCTTCGAGAGGTCATGGCTTTATTTGATGATAATCCCACTACTTTGGAAGAGTGTCAACTTTGCATGCATGTGGATTAAGAGAATATTTTATGTGATAGCTATATTGTTGAATTTGAATATGATCCTACATGCAATTATTATGAGATAGTAAAATATGATTGTAGAAATCTTCATGTTACTAAATACGTCTCTTGATGCTTAAATTGACAATGTTTCATTCTTCTACATTGCATATGCTAGTTTTTGCTGTCCTTGATAATTTGTTTGCTTATAAAATGCATATCAATATGAAGTATGTTAGACTTAAATGTGTTGGTCACATGCTTTATGATGCTCTCTTTATGCTTCAATTCTTGTCTTTCATGTGAGCATCATTGAAATTATCAATGCCTAGCTAAAAGGCTCTAAAGAAAAGCACTTGTTGGGTGACAACCTAATATTTTTCTTTTATAGTTTTATGTGAATATGCAATTATACTTTTGTTATGATTGGGTTTTAGTATTTTAATTAGTGTTTGTGCCAAGTCAAACCTTTGGGGTAATTTGGGTGATAGTTGATTTGATTATGCTGAAAAACAGAAACTTTTACATCGAGTAGCCAAATTGTTAAAATTCATTGGAGCGCAATCTGATTTTTTTTACCAAATATTGATATTTAAATTTTCTATGTTTTCTAATGTTTCAGAATTTTTTGAGTCACAGAAGTTTGGCTAAAGTCCAGATTACTACAGACTGTTCTGTTTTTGACAGATTCTGTTTTCATTGTGTTGTTTGCTAATTGTGATGAATCTGTGGGTTGTATCAGGAGAAGTTATAATAAAATAGATATAATACAAATATAAAATTGGAATGTGTTTACTACAGTACCTAAAGGTGGTGATTTTCTTTAGTATACTAACGGATCTCACGAGTTTTCTGTTGAGTTTTGTGTTGTGAAGTTTTCAAGTTTTGGGTGAAGTTTTGATGGACTATGGAATAAGGAGTGGAAAGAGCCTAAGCTTGGGGTTTCTCAAGGCACCCCAAGGTAATACTTAAGGACAACCAAGCATCTAAGCTTTGGGATGCCCCGGATGGCATCCCCTATTTTGTCTATGATCCATCGATAAGTTACTTGAGGCTATATTTTTATTCACCACATGATATGTGTTTTGCTTGGAGCGTCTTGTATTATATGACTCTTTGCTTTTTTAGTAACAATCCTTGTTGTACACACCTTTTGAGAGGGACAAACATTAATCATGAATATATTAGAATACTCTATGTGCTTCACTTATATCTTTTGAGCTAGGTAGTTGCTCTATTACTTCACTTATATCTTTTTAGAGCATGACAGTGGTTTTATTTTGAAGAAATTGATGAATTCTTATGCTTCACTTATATTATTTTGAGATTGTTATAAATAGTATGACAATTTGCTTGGGTTATGAATTTAGTCCTAATATGATGGGTATTCAAGAGGGATATAATTAAAACTTTCATGAAGATTATTGAATATATGAGAAGTTTGATTCCTTGCATCTGTTTTGAGATATAAAGATGGTATTATTAGATTCATGCATGCTAGTGAGTAATTGTTGTTTAGTAAGAATATTTGTGTTAATGTTTGTGATTCCCGAAGCATGCACGCATATGGTCTCTCGTTATGCGATGAAGTTGGAGCATGATTTATTTTTGATTGTCTTCCTTATGAGTGGCGGTCGGGGACGAGCGATGGTATTTTCCTACCAAGCTATCCCCCTAGGAGCATCCGTAGTAGTACTTTGCTTCGAGGGATAATAAAATTTTGCAATAAGTATGTGAGTTCTTTATGACTAATGTTGAGTCCATGTATTATACACACTCTCACCCTTCCACCATTGCTAGCCTCTTTGGTGCCGTGCATTGCGCGTTCTCACCTTGAGAGTTGGTACAAAGTTCGCCGGTGCATCCAAACCCCATGATATGATACGCTCTTTCACACATAAGCCACCTTATATCTTCCTCGAAACAACCACCATACCTACCTGTTATGGCATTTCCATAGCCATTCCGAGATATATTGTCAGACAACTTCCACCGCCGTTTTATTATAACACATACCATCATTGTCGTATTGCTTTGCATGATCATATAGTTGACATAGTATTTGGGGACAAATACATTTTTGCCCCTAGTTGAAACCGGGTTTTGCCCTTTCTTTTCGACTCTGCTCAGTTTTGGCCTTAGATTTTGCTCCGAGGTCGCCCGAATGCCCTTTGACCGTTTGACCAATACTTTGAAAATTCATAAAAAATGATATGAACTCGGAAAAATACAAATAAGATATCAAAATGTTTAGATAAACATTACCTTTTTGTGTATGTCATTTGCATTCAGGACAAAAGTACCATTTAAACAACCTAATGTTATTGATGTTATTAACATTATTAAAAATAAAAAGGTATAAACAATAACTTTTTTAGGAATAAAAATTACACACAAATGCAGGTGATGTTTTCTGAACATCCTGCTATCTTATTTGCATTTTTTGAGTTCATATCAACTTGTTATGAAGTTTCAAAATAATGGCCAAAGTCGTTTGAGCATTCATCACAAGTTGATATGAACTCAGAAGAATGCAAATAAGATATCGGGATGTTCAGGAAATGTCACCTACATTTGCATGTAATTTTTATTCCTGAAAAAGTTATTTTTATACCTTTTTATTTATAGTAATGTTAATAACATAAATGACCTTAGGTTGTTTAAATGGTACTTTTGTCCTAAATGCAAATGACATACACATAAAGGTAATGTTTATGTGAACATTTTGATATCTTATTTGCATTTTTCTAAGTTCAAATCAATTTGTTATGAATTTTCAAAGTATTGGTCAAAAGGTCAAAGGGCATTCGGGCGACCTCGGAGGAAAATGTAAGGGCAAAATTGACCAGAGTCAAAAAGTAAGGGCAAAACCCGTGGGTAGGTTCCAACTAGGGGCAAAAATGCAATTGTCTCTAGTATTTATGGCTTGGCCACCGTTCATATTTTTTATACATGTCATGCTAGATCATTGCACATCCCAGTACACTCCTTGAGGCATTCATACAGAGTCATATTTTTTCTAGTATCTTTTTGTAATTCTCGAGTTGTAAGTAAATAAAAGCGTGATGATCATCATTATTAGAGCATTGTCCCATGTGAGGAAAAGATGATGTAGAAAATTATTCCCCCACAAGTTGGGATGAGACTCTAGACTTAAATAAATAAAAAGAGGCTAAAGAGCCCAAAATAAATAAAAAATTAAAAAGTGGCCAAAGAGCGCAAAAGAAAAAGAAGAAGAAAAAAATGAGAGAAAAATAGAGAAGGTACAATGCATCTATGCTTTTCCACACTTGTGCTTCAAAATAGAACCATGTTATTCATAATAGAGATTCTCCTATTTTGTCACTTTCATATATTACTAGTGGAAATTTTTCATTATAGAACTTGGCTTGTATATTCCAATGATGGGCTTCCTCAAAGTGCCGTAGGTCTTCGTGAGCAAGCAAGTTGGATGCACACCCACTTAGTTTTATTTTTGAGATTTCATACACTTATATCTCTAGTGCATCCCTTGCTTGGCAATCCCTACTCCTTGCATTGATATCAATTGATGGGCATCTCCATAGCCCATTGATTAGCCTCGTCGATGTGAGACTTTCTCCTTTTTTGTCTTCTCCACACAATCTCCACCATCATATTCTATTCCACCGATAGTGCTATATCTATGGCTCACGCTCATGTATTGCATGAGAGCTGAAAAAGCTTAAGAGCGTTAAAAAGTATGAACCAATTTCTTGGCTTGTCATCAGAGTTGTGCATGATAAACACTTTGTGTTAGGAAGATAGAGCATGACAAGATTATATGATTTTGTAGGGATAACTTACTTTAGCCATGATATTTTGAGAAGACATGATTGCTTTATTAGTATGCTTGAAGTATTATTGTTTTCATGTCAATATTAAACTTTTGTTTTCAATCTTATCTATCTAAATATTAGTGCTACAATAAGAAATATTACATGCCAAACATTTTAGGTAGCATTCCACATCAAAAATTCAGTATTTATCATTTACCTACTCGAGGACGAGAAGGAATTAAGCTTGGGATGCTTGATACGTCTCCAACGTATCTATAATTTTTATGGTTCCATGCTATTATATTATCCATCTTGGATGTTTTATATGCATTATTATGCTATTTTATATCATTTTTGGGACTAACGTATTAACCTAGTGCCCAGTTCCAGTTGTTGTTTTTCCGTGTTTTTGTCTTTTATAGAAAATCAATACCAAACAGAATGAAACTTTTTGATGATGTTTCTTGGACCAGAAGACACCTAGGAAGCTTCGGGAGGAGGCCAGAAGAGCCACGATGGGCGACAAGCTCACCATGTGTGCCCTAGGGGGGCGCCCCCCGAGCTTGTGGGCCCAATGTGGCACCTCTATCCCTAATCTCAGCTCTATAAATACCCAAATATTCCCCGTATACTAAAGGGCACACGAAAAAGACTTTTTCACCGTTGCAAGTTTCTGTCCTCATGAGATCCCATCTAGAGACCTGTTCCGGTACTCCACCAGAGGGGGATTCGATCACAGAGGGCCTCTACATCAACCTTGTTGCCCTTTCGATGATTTATGAGTAGTTTACCACACACCTACAGGTCCATAGCTAGTAGCTAGATGTCTTCTTCTGTCTTTGATCTTCAATACAATGTTCTCCTCGATATTCTTGGAGATCTATTCGATGTAATCTTCTTTTGTGTTTGTCGAGATCCGATGAATTGTGGATTTATGATCAAATTATCTATGAATATTATTTGAGTCTTATCTGAACTCTTTTATGCATGATTAACATATCTTTGTATTTACCTCTGGTTATTGATTTGGTTTGGCCAACTAGATTGATTTTTATTGCAATGGGAGAGGTGCTTTGTAATGCGTTCAATATTGAAGTGTTCTCACCCAATGAAAGAAAGGGTAGCGAGGCACATATTTGTATTACTGCCATTAAGGATAAAAAGGTGGGGTTTATTCATATTGATTGGATCTATCCCTCTACATCATGTCATCTTGCTTAAGGCGATACTCCGTTTTTGTTAACTTAATACACTAGATGCATGCTAGATAGCGGTCGATGTGTCGAGTAATAGTAGTAGACAAGCATGAGTCGGTCTACTTGTCATGAATGTTATGCCTATATTCATGATCATTGCCTTAGATATCGTCATAACTTTGCGCTTTTCTATCAATTGGTCAACAGTAATTTGTTTACCCACCGTATGTGTTCTTTCAAGAGAGAAGCCTCTAGTGAAAACTATGGCCCCGAGTCTATTCTTATCATATTATTTCCAGATCTATAAAACCAAAAACCCAAAAATACCTTGCTGCAATTTATTTACCTTTACTTTATTTTGCACTTTTATTTATCTGTTATACCTATCTCTATCAGATCTCATCCTTGCAAGTAACTATGAAGGGATTGACAACCCCTTTATCGCGTTGGGCACAAGTATTTGTTTGTTTGTGTAGGTGCTATCATTGGAGACTTGTGTGTTCCTCCTATTGGATTGATACCTTGGTTCTCAAACCGAGGGAATTACTTATCTCTACTTTGCTGCATCACCCTTTCCTCTTCAAGGGAAAACCAACGCAAGCTCAAGAAGTAGCACTTATATTCATAGAAGAAGGGGTATAGCAACCCATCAAAGGTTTTACAAATTAGGCTCGAAGCCTACCTTCCTTAGTGCCTATTACTCACTACGAGCTCATCGGTAAAACGCTTCAAAGAATGCTCTCAGTTTGCCACTAAACTACCCAACCATAAGTCAAGCTCTAGGTTCCTCTATGATTCTTGTGAGAAGAAACACCGCCGACGAGGAAGCATTGTCAGAGAGAATGACATTCTGGTGTTTCTATGTTCCCCACATCACCGAAAGTAGTAGGATGTGAAGATCCTTCCTTCCCTGCTCGTGGGTTGAGAGAAGTACTATACTAATGAAACAAATCATAGCTGCATGCGTCCACTCTGGCCTCTACCAAGCAGGTAGGACATTGTGCCGAACCGAACGAGTATACACGCATGTCACCATTAGATGATTAATGTTCTCCTACATCTGATCACATAGCAGGCACACATACTTGTGCGGCGAGCCACATCTAGCAAGTCCGTCTGAGGCCCAACAATGGTCCTTTAAGGCTAGCCAACCAAACATTCGACATTTGAAGGGAGTGTGACAATCTCAAACCACTTTCGCTTCAAGATATGTTGATGGCCCATGTACCAATTATCATAAGCCGATCTGGCAAGAATTCATCTAATAGCATCCATTCCCATCGTACCTTTTCTCCATATCTGCATGTACATCAACCCCAGATATGCACTCCCACAGGACAAGGTATTGCATAATGTCTTCCGCATCAAGTTTAGGGCCTACATCTCGAGGCCAGGCACTAGACAAAGCATCCTCCACCGTCCTAGATGCGCATATACAAGGTTGTAATCGATCATAGATGTGTGGTCCAATCTCATGTACCCTCACTCCATCAAGCCATCGATCCTCTTAAAAGATGGAAGAGCGGGGCTTGGTTAGGGTTACAAATGTATGTGTGGGGGGGCGCATAATTGAACAGTTTAAGAGAGATTTCATAACTTCCCTTTGATTTGGCCGAAAGCACTATTGTGTAGCTACTCTCTTTGTAGGAGGACGAAGATAAACTATATTCTTCCTTGTTTTTCGGCCAGGGTTGGAAGCGGTGAACTAGCCTAAATTAATTAAAGCACAGATATATTATATACCTATGTGATGTCCTTTGCCTCAATGAAATACACGTGCCACATTTATTGGGAAACGTAGCATGCAATTTCAAAAAAAAAATCTATGCTCACGCAAGATCTATCTAGGAGATGCATAGCAACGACACGGGGAAAGTGTGTCCACGTACCCTCGTAGACCGAAAGCGGAAGCGTTTGACAACGCGGTTGATGTAGTCGAACTTCTTCTCATTCCGACCGATCAAGCACCGAATGTACGACACATTTGAGTTCTGCACACGTTTAGCTCGATGACGTCCCTCGAACTCTTGATCCAGCAAAGCGTCAAGGGAGAGTTTCGTCGGCACGATGACATGGTGAAGGTGATGGTGAAGTGCTCCACGTAGGGCTTCGCCTAAGCACTATGACAATATGACCGGAGGCGTAAACTATGGAGGGGGCGCCGCACACGGCTAGGAATCAATGTTGTGTGTTCTAGCGGTGCCCCCCCACATATATATAGGTGGGAGAGGGAGAGGGGTTGCAAGGGGCACCCCAAGTAGGTGTGTGTGTGTGTGTGCGTGTGTGTGTGTGTGTGTGTTCCATGCTATTATATTATCAATCTTGGATGTTTTATATGCATTTATATGCTATTTTATATTTTTGGGACTAACCTATTAACCTAGAGCCCAGTACCAGTTTTTGTTTTTCCTTGTTTTTGAGTTTCACAGAAAAGGAATATCAAACGGAGTCCAATTGACCTGAAACTTCACGATGATCGTTTTTGGACCAGAAGAAGTCCCCGAAGCAAAAGAGTTGGGCCAGAAGAGCCACGAGGCCTCCACAAGGGTGGAGGGCGCTCCCTACCCCCCTAGCGCGCCCTCCGACCTTGTGGGCCCCTCGTGGACTCCCTTGACTTCTTCTCGATGCCAGCACCTCTTATATATCCCCAAACCTCTAGAACAGAACCTAGATCGGGAGTGCCGCCGCCGCAAGCCTCTATAGCCACCAAAAACCAATCGGGACCCTGTTTCGGCACCCTGCCGGAGGAGGGAATCATCACCGATGGCCATCTTCATCATCCCGGCGCTCTCCATGACGAGGAGGGAGTAGTTTTATACATCTCCAACGTAAATATAATTTTTGATTGCTCCATGCTATATTATCTACTGTTTTGGACTATATTGGGCTTTATTTTCCACTTTTATATTATTTTTGGGACTAACCTATTAACAGGGGGCCCAGCCCAGAATTGCTGCTTTTTTGCCTATTTCAGTGTTTCGAAGAAACGGAATATCAAAAGGAGTCCAAACGGAATGAAACCTTCGGGAACGTGATTTTCTCACCGAACGTGATCCAGGAGACACTAGTGCAGAACCGGGCAATAGCACCGGTTCGTAAGGCCCTTTAGTGCCGGTTCCATAACCGGCACTAAAGTGTGGTCACTAAAGCCCCCCCCCTTTAGTACCGGTTCAGCACGAACCGGTGCTAAAGGGCAACCACGTGGCACGAGCCAGCTCCGGGGGCCAGGAGACCTTTAGTACCGGTTGGTAACACCAACCGGTACTAAAATGTTTGGGTTTTTTTTGGTTTTATGATTTATTTTTCATTTAATTTTTGTTTTCCATTTTAATTCTTTTTCGTTTGCTGGTATTTTACAATACTACAGATTGTACACGTTATGCATATATATATATATATATATATATATATATATATAAATAGAATTTATAGTAGAACCAATCATATATATATCATCAATGTCTCACAAACCACCATATTAATTCACACATACACACATGTATAGCTATATACAATTTCTCCTACATATGCATGTTGCCTTCGGAGCCAGTGGCATTAGCCTAATTGGTGCCTTCAGAGCACGATGATAATTGGAAGTGGTTCATGACCTGGTCGATGGGGGCGGTAGCGTGTAATAGTATTCTCCATTCGGATTTATGACCTGGTCGAGCAAAAATCCCGCTATTTCCTCTTGAAGTGCTTCTATGCGCTCCGTTTCCAGGAGCTTGTCCCGCACCTCTTTGAACTATTAAGAAGGAGATCAATATGCATGTGTATTAGTTGTGTGACTAGATATCGATAATGGTGTAAAAATTGTGAATAGTGTTCTGACAAGCGTACCCATTCCTGTCTTTGAGATCTGCTCCTTTCGGATGCCATCATGCGAATGTTCTCGCAAACGCAGAATGCACAAAGATCAGTCCCCTGCACCTGCTTCGGGGCCTTTATTACGAGAATGGAATTTAATTTGATCAGATAATAATTAATCAAGCATGATAATTAAATAGATGGCAGCTAGCTAGCTAGCTAGTACTACTTAATTACTTACCTTGGGTCGAAACCATTTCAGCTGTCGTTTCCATTCGCCTTCCGTGACGCTGACGACCCTTGCCCAAGCCCTGCCCGCCGACAAAGAAAATGAATAAAGGGGTTATTAAATAGTTCATATCATGAAATGACGAACTAAATAGGCCGAGATATATAGTTAATAATGATTGAAATTACCTGTTGACTATCCCAAACAAGATGTTATAGTCACTATTTGCTTTGAGTAGTGAGTCCAGTATTTGAACTGTTCCGGCGTCAACTTTAATGATACACAAGATCCAGTGAAATCTGCATGCACACACGTTTGCATGTCTTAATTAAGCGGGCATATGTAAGCAAAAACATGTAGCTAGCTAGTAGGCAAAAATAGAGAATTTGTAGTACAAGAAAGTGTGACTCACTGGAAGTTGTAAGGAAGTAGTATATCTTCATTGTATTTGAGGCGCTTTAAGAACTCTAGCATGCTGTCCTCTACCTGCTTTTCATAATGCTTGTTTATTTTCCATGTGTATTCATTAACGGTGTTTGGGTCAATGAACCCAATGCCATAGCATCCACCTTTTCTCATTTCATACATCTTCATCCTGAATAATACCACAGAAAAGAGTATAGTGAGGATAATTACAGGTAATGATTGATCAAAAGGATCACTACAGCTAGCTTGAGACTTAAATTACAGAAAGAAATCACTTACAGACAATAGCAACTGACGATAGATTTGTCAAGTGCGTCTTGATTGTATAACTGAAACAGTTCAGAATACTCAATGGTCACAACATTCTCATGGTAGTAATGATCCTTCTTGACTTTCACCATGAGGGACTCTCGATCGGATCTCTTGGTAATGTCCATGTACCATTGATGCAATTCATACATTCTCGTTGGGAGCTTCTTGACCTCTTCTGGCTTGACCAAAGGTTGGCCCCGGGCATATTTCCGTTTTATTTCCTCCTTTGTAAGCACAGGCATGTCCTCGATCTCGAGGAGTTGTCCAACAGTGATTTTGAGAGTTTCAACCTGCATTATATGTTCCTGGGTTATTGCCACATCGCCCACCTCGGGAACGTAAACTGTTTGCCCACAATAATATTGGGCGCGCGTACAGTCACATGTTGTTCGCGGCACAACAAGCGGGGGGGGGGGGGGTCGATTGCGCCGCCTGTTCTCCCAGTTGGACAACGCTTTTCCCGCATTTTTTGACAGCTGCTTGTTGTTTGCTCGAGCTCGAGCTCGCCTTCTTCTGTAGACGTTGTCGATGTAACTTCCTGATGTGGCGCTCATAGTCTGTGTCAATGGGCTTAGGAGCTGGTGGTTGAGCCATACGAATGAAGTGGTCAACTACTTCCACAGGCACTTTCTCCCTTGGCGGCGGTGGCGGTTTTGGTCCAAAATGGGCGTCGACTTCTGCTCGCACTATGGCATTGGTTTGCTCCTCGGTCCTGTCATAAGCCCTCTCAGGAAGAGGAGTAGTGAGGTTTGGACCATATTTATATCACTTGCCTCTGCCTGTACTTCCTTTACTATGACCTCGACTCGTACCGCTACACACCATAGCTACGGGGTGTCTCTTATGCGATTGCTGAGGCGGCGGAGACGGCTGACGGGGCTGAGTTGGACGAGGAGGTGTGGCCTGAAGCTGTGCCGGACTTGCAGTGGCCTGAGGTTGTGTCGGACTTGGAGGAGGAGTGGACGTCTGACGCTGTGTCAGACTTGGAGGAGGAGTGGCCTGACACTTGCCGGACTTGGAGAAGGAGGAGTGGCCTCACGCGTTGGTGGACTTGGAGGAGCGGGAGTCTGCTGACTCGGTGGCGGACTTCGACGAGGAGTCGGGTGACGCGGTGTTGGTGGCCTTCGAAAGATGATGCAATCCTTTCTCCATAGGATGATACGATGTTTGGCATCTCCGAGTGTGTGCTCCTTGTCACCTCCAGGAATGTCAAGCTCTAGCCCCGAATATTGGTCCACCACCTCATCAACCACGACACGAGCATAGCCTGCTGGAATCGGGTTGCAATGGAAGGTTGCATCGGGGGAATTTGTATAAGCAACGCCGTCCGCCACCTTCAAGGATATGTTCTTAATTTTGAAGTGTAGCTCGCAGTTAGTGTTCTCCGCGATATAATCCACGGGGTATCTATCCAGCATTGCATCAAACAGGGCGGAACCCACGCTGCTTCTCGGCATGGATGGGGCGGTGGTATCCAATGCTGGATCTTCCGCTAGCTGCTGCAGCTGCTGAGACCCCCTTTGCTGGCTAAGTGAGTCGATCTGCTCCTGCTGCCACTGGAATTTGATTGCCAAGTCCGCATGCGCTGATTCTAGGCCTTGAAGGCGTTCATAGTCGAGCTTCCTCTGCTCCTCCTCCATCTTCCTCTTCTTCTCCTCCGCATTCTTCTTTCTCGCACGGGTTCTGTAGTCGGCGTTCCAGTCCGAAAACCCCTCATACCATGGAATAGCACCCATGCCTCGTGTTCTTCTCGGGTGTTCAGGATTTCCTAGGGCACGCATAAGCTCGTCGTTCTCTCTGTTGGGCTCGAACAACCCAGATCGAGCCTCTTCTATTGCAACAAGTAGCTTATCTTCGGCTCCGTCCAGACATGCGTTCTTGGAAACTTTGCCTGTCTTCGGGTCCAACTCCCCCCCATGCGCATAGAACCAAGTCCTGCACCTGGGGGGCCAGCTCAATATTTCTGGAGTGACACTTGCATCCAGCATCTCTTTCTCAGACTTATCCCACTTAGGCATTCCCATCGCATAGCCACCTGGCCCCAGATTACGGAACTTATCCTTTTTTTGCGGCATTGGCCTTGTTTATTCTTGACCATTCCTTAGATAATTCTGAATCCTTGAATTTCACGAAATCGTCCCAATGAGCACTTTGATTCTCTAGTGTTCCCTTGAATACTGGAGTCTTCCTTCCTCCCTTGACATACTTGTCCCATTCATGATTCTTGTGGTTCTTGAATGCAACCGCCATCTTACTAAGAGCAGCGTCCTTGACTTTCTGCACATCTGCTTCTGTGAAATGATCTGGTAGGGTGAAATGTTCCATGAGAGTATCCCAAAGCAGACTTTTTTGTCTGTCATCGACAAAAGTAAGATCTGGACGTGGCTTTGCTGGCTTTCTCCATTCTTGAAGGGAGATCAGGAGTTGGTCCTTCACAAGAACTGCGCACTAACGAACGAACTTGTCCACAATCTTCTTAGGCACTAATGGTTCGCCATTAGGTTTGATTGCCTCGATATTATACTTTACGCCCTCCTTCAACTTTTTGTTCGGGCCTCATTTCGTCCTGTTGCCTGAAGATTTGCTCGATCCGGATGGCTGAAAGAAGAAAGATCGATTCGTTAATATATCTTCAACTCATTTAAAACATGTGATGATCACCAGATGCCTGCTTATATAAATATATATACCTCTCCGGTGTTTTCATAATCGTAGTTCATGACTTCATCAATTCGGTCGTCGCGATCGAATATCATATCACCCTCTCCGGTGTTGTTTAGAAATTCGGACCCGTCATAATATTCTTCATTCGGATCATCATCTGGCCCGCGTATTATATCGAACATGGTCTGTTCTCCCTCTCTGCTGGTATTGTCCGCCATAGCTTTTATTTAACTATGCCAAAAGAAATATAAAACAATTTAGTATTCAAATTACATCGTCTCGAATAATAGATATAATCTCGAATACATCGTCTCGAATAATAGATATAATCTCGAATACATCGTCTCGAATAATAGATATAATCTCGAATACATTGTCTCGAATAATAGATATAATCTCGAATACATCGTCCCGAATAATATATAATCTCAAATACATCGTCTTGAATATTATATATCGAGTACATCACTGGCTAGGTAGCTAATAAAGATCGAATACTACAGAAGAATCTAGGACACTTGCGGTTCCTGCGGCGCGGGCGGTGGACACCCAAAGAGAAGGAACCCTCATACGATCATAGCTGAAGTGAGATCCCTGAAGAAACTGCCAGGTATTGGAGAACCTGCCGCCCTCTAACGCAACCATGTAGCGATGGACGTGCTCGTCCTCCTCCCTGACACGGCGACGTACCACCTCCGGCGGGGCCGGCTCCCTCCGCACCGAAACTGGCCCACGCGAACGCCACCAAATGAGATCAGGGTCAACGACGGGATCCGGGGCCGGGTTCCTCATCAAGCGGCGCCCCTCCAGGCAGCACCTCCCAGTGCCAGCCCAGCGGAGCCCAGTCCCGGACATGGGTCAGTCGGACGTCGTCGCGGATGGGTCGACGGCGAGGATGCGGGCCGGGCATCGTCGAGAACAAATACTAGCTATATGCCCGCAAAAAGTAACATTTTTTTAATGATTGGATTTTGATAACTAAATTTTCTAATATTTCTATATAACTAACATTTCTATAACATTTCTAATATTTCTAGAACTAAAAAAAAGAAAAATTTCTAACTTTTTTATAACTATTTCTATAACTAAAAAACAGAAAAATTTCTAAAAATTCTAACATTTCTAACTATTCTAACTATTCTAACATTTCTAACTATTTCTAAAAAACAGAAAAATTTCTAACAATTCTAACTTTTTTATAACTATTTCTATAACTAAAAACAGAAAAATTTCTAACAATTTCTAAAAAACAGATAAATTTCTAACAATTCTAACTTTTTTATAACTATTTCTATAACTAAAAAACAGAAAAAATTCTAATAATTCTAACATTTCTAACTATTCTAACAATTCTAACATTTCTAACTATTTCTAAAAAACAGAAAAATTTCTAACAATTTCTAAAAAACAGAAAAATTTCTAACTATCTGTATAACTAAAAAACAAAAAATGTATGTGTGTGTGTGTGTGCGCGCGCGCTCACCGGCGAGGCGAGAGGCGACGGGGGGCGGCGACGGGGACGGCGACGATGGGGATGATGATGACGGGGACAGGGACGAGGCGGCGATGACGGGGACGGGGACGTACGGGCCGGGGCGGCGGCGACGACGGGACGTACGGGGCGGCGACGACGGGGATGGGGACGACGCGGGACGGGCTGGGACGAGGCGGCGGTGACGACGGGGACGACGGGGGCGGGGACGACGGGGCGGGGACGACGGGGACGGGGCGGCGACGGGGGCGGCGACGAGGGATGGAGACGTACGGTGTAGCGACCAGACCTCAAACAGTCTGATCTCTGTGCTCCGGTGTCATCCCTGGATCAGTAATGCTGACACCACACAGTACTCGAAGGATTTATAGCAGAGTAGCAATCACACACTTATTACATCGAGTGTCTCAATAGAGAACTTATTACAATAAATATGGCTTAGGGCCATCTAATAACGATAACAGTGGAAGGCTTGGAAGATAAATGAGTCCATCAACTCCAACGGCATCACTGAGTATAGAACCACAACCTAAAACTCCTCAATCGTCGTCTGAAAAGTCTGCAACATTAACGTTGCAGCCCGAAAACGGGTCAACACATGGAATATGCTGGCAAGGTAACACATAGAGAGTAATGGAATGCAACAACTATACTATATGCATATTTGGCTGGTGGAAAGCTCTATGGTTATAGTTTTTGCGTAAAGCCAATTTTTCCCTACTTCAAAGGAAATAAATTTAATTACTATCATGGTGGTTTTTAAACATTGAGAATGGTTGACAGCATTCTCAATCCCAATTAAATAACATCTTTAAAACCCAACAAAATTAAATTTAGAGTAACATGTTGAGATTCACATGATAATCCAGGTACTAGATACTCAAGATGTCCATAATCGGGGACACGACTAACCATGATTAGTTTATTACACTCTACAGAGGTTTGCGCACTTTTCCCCACAAGACTTGATCGCCTCCGTTGGATTTCTCGCACTACATGGTGTTTGAGAAATGGATGACCGAGACATAGTCTTTCAGAAGCGCTAGCACCTTACGATCGGGTAGGCCGTACCACCTACTGTTGGAAATATGCCCTAGAGGCAATAATAAATTAGTTATTATTATATTTCCTTGTTCATGATAATCGTTTATTATCCATGCTAGAATTGTATTGATAGGAAACTCAGATACATGTGTGGATACATAGACAACACCATGTCCCTAGTAAGCCTCTAGTTGACTAGCTCGTTGATTAATAGATGGTTACGGTTTCCTGACCATGGACATTGGATGTCATTGATAACGGGATCACATCATTAGGAGAATGATGTGATGGACAAAGACCCAATCCTAAGCCTAGCACAAGATCATGTAGTTCATATGCTAAAGCTTTTCTAATGTCAAGTATCATTTCCTTAGACCATGAGATTGTGCAACTCCCGGATACCCTAGGAGTGCTTTGGGTGTGCCAAACGTCACAACGTAATTGGGTGACTATAAAGGTGCACTACGGGTATCTCCGAAAGTGTCTGTTGGGTTGGCACGAATCGAGACTGGGATTTGTCACTCCGTGTAAACGAAGAGGTATCTCTGGGCCCACTCGGTAGGACATCATCATAATGTGCACAATGTGACCAAGGAGTTGATCACGGGATGATGTGTTACGCAACGAGTAAAGAGACTTGCTAGTAACGAGATTGAACAAGGTATCGGGATACCGACGATCGAATCTCGGGCAAGTATTGTACCGATAGACAAAGGGAATTGTATACGAGATTGATTAAGTCCTTGACATCGTGGTTCATCCGATGAGATCATCGTGGAACATGTGGGAGCCAACATGGGTATCCAGATCCCGCTATTGGTTATTGACCGGAGAGTCATCTCGGTCATGTCTGCATGTCTCCCGAACCCGTAGGGTCTACACACTTAAGGTTCAGTGATGCTAGGGTTATAGAGATATTAGTATGCGGTAACCCGAAAGTTGTTCGGAGTCCCGGATGAGATCCCGGACGTCACGAGGAGTTCCGGAATGGTCCGGAGGTAAAAAATTATATATAGGAAGTGCTGTTTCGGCCATCGGGACAAGTTTCGGGGTCACAGGTATTGTACCGGGACCACCGGAAGGGTCCCGGGGGTCCACCGGGTGGGGCCACCTGCCCCGGGGGGCCACATGGGCTGTAGGGGGTGCGCCTTGGCCTATATGGGCCAAGGGCACCAGCCCCAAGAGGCCCTTGCGCCAAGAGAAGAGGAAAAGGAAGAGTCCTAAAGGAGGAAGGCACCTCCGAGGTGCCTTGGGGAGGAGGGACTCCTTCCCTGGCCGCACCCTTCCTTGGAGGAAGGGCCAAGGCTGCACCTCCCCCCTCTCCCTTGGCCCTATATATAGTGGGGGAAGGGAGGGCAACCAAACCTAAGCCCTGGCGCCTCCCTCTCCCTCCCATGACACATCTCCCTCCTCCCGCAGCGCTTGGCGAAGCCCTGTTGGAATCCCGCTACTTCCACCACCACGCCGTCGTGCTGCTGGATCTCCATCAACCTCTCGTCCCCCCTTGATGGATCAAGAAGGAGGAGACGTCGCTGCTCCGTACGTGTGTTGAACGCGGAGGTGCCGTCCGTTCGACGCTAGGATCATCGGTGATTTGGATCACGACGAGTACGACTCCATCAACCCCGTTCTCTAGAACGCTTCCGCGCGCGATCTACAAGGGTATGTAGATCCACTCCTCCCTCGTTGCTAGATGACTCCATAGATAGATCTTGGTGACACGTAGGAAAATTTTGAATTTATGCTACGTTACCCATCAGTGGCATCATGAGCTAGGTCTATGCGTAGTTTCTATGCACGAGTAGAACACAAAGTAGTTGTGGGCGTTGATTTTGTTCAATATGCTTGCCGTTACTAGTCTTATCTTGATTCGGCGGCATCGTGGGATGAAGCGGCCCGGACCAACCTTACATGTACGCTTACGTGAGACCGGTTGCACCAACTGACATGCACTAGTTGCATTAGGTGGCTGGCGGGTGTCTGTCTCTCCCACTTTAGTCGGATCGGATTCGATGAAAAGGGTCCTTATGAAGGGTAAATAGCAATTGGCATATCACGTTGTGGTTTTCGCGTAGGTAAGAAACGTTCTTGCTAGAAACCCATAGCAGCCACGTAAAACATGCAAACAACAATTAGAGGACGTCTAACTTGTTTTTGCAGGGTATGCTATGTGATGTGATATGGCCAAAGGATGTGATGAATGATATATGTGATGTATGAGATTGATCATGTTCTTGTAATAGGAATCACGACTTGCATGTCGATGAGTATGACAACCGGCAGGAGCCATAGGAGTTGTCTTAATTTATTTATGACCTGCGTGTCAACATAAACGTCATGTAATTACTTTACTTTATTGCTAACCGTTAGCTATAGTAGTAGAAGTAATAGTTGACGAGACAACTTCATGAAGACACGATGATAGAGATCATGATGATGGAGATCATGGTGTCATGCCGGTGACAAGATGATCATGGAGCCCCAAGATGGAGATCAAAGGAGCTATATGATATTGGCCATATCATGTCACTATTATTTGATTGCATGTGATGTTTATCATGTTTATACATCTTATTTGCTTAGAACGACGGTAGTAAATAAGATGATCCCTCACAAAAATTTCAAGAAGGTGTTCCCCCTAACTGTGCACCGTTGCGAAAGTTCGTCGTTTCGAAGCACCACATGATGATCGGGTGTGATAGATTCTAACGTTCACATACAACGGGTGTAAGACAGATTTACACACGCGAAACACTTAGGTTGACTTGACGAGCCTAGCATGTACAAACATGGCCTCGGAACACAAGAGACCGAAAGGTCGAGCATGAGTCGTATGGTAGATACGATCAACATGAAGATGTTCACCGATGATGACTAGTCCGTCTCACGTGATGATCGGACACGGCCTAGTTGACTCGGATCATGTAATCACTTAGATGACTAGAGGGATGTCTATCTGAGTGGGAGTTCATAAGATGAACTTAATTATCCTGAACATAGTCAAAAGATCTTCGCAAATTATGTCGTAGCTCGCGCTTCAGTTCTACTGTTTAGATATGTTCCTAGAGAAAATTTAGTTGAAAGTTGATAGTAGAAATTATGCGGACTAGGTCCGTAAACTGAGGATTGTCCTCATTGCTTCATAGAAGGCTTATGTCCTTAATGCACCGCTCAGTGTGCTGAACCTCGAACGTCGTCTGTGGATGTGGCGAACATCTGACATACACATTTTGATAACTACGTGATAGTTCAGTTAAACGGCTTAGATTGAGGCACCGAAGACGTTTTGAAATGTCGCGAAACATATGAGATGTTTCGAGGGCTAAAATTGGGATTTCAGGCTCGTGCCCACGTCAAGAGGTATAAGACCTCCGACGATTTTCTTAGCCTGCAAACTAAGGGAGAAAAGCTCAATTGTTGAACTTGTGCTCAGATTGTCTGAGTACAACAATCGCTTGAATCGAGTGGGAGTTGATCTTCCAAATGAAATAGTGATGGTTCTCCGAAGTCATTACCACCAAGCTGCTTGAGCTTCGTGATGAACTATAATATATCAGGGACATATATGATGATCCTTGAGATATTCACGATGTTTGACACCACAAAAGTAGAGATCAAGAAGGAGCATCAATTGTTGATGGTTGGTGAAACCACTAGTTTCAAGAAGGGCAAGGGCAAGAAGGGATACTTCATGAAACGGCAAATCAGCTGCTGCTCTAGTGAAGAAACCCAAAGTTGAACCCAAACCCGAGACTAGGTGCTTCTATAATAAGGGGAACAGCCACTGGAGCAGAATTACCCTAGATACTTGGTAGATGAGAAGGCTGGCAAAGTCGATAGAAGTATATTGGATATACATTGTGTTAATGTGTACTTTACTAGTACTCCTAGTAGCACCAGGGTATTAGATACCGGTTCGGTTGCTAAGTGTTAGTAACTCGAAATAAAAGCTACGGAATAAACGGAGACTAGCTAAAGGTGAGATGACGATATGTGTTGGAAGTATTTCCAAGGTTGATCAAATATCATACGCTCCCTCTACCATCGAGATTGGTGTTTGCGTTGAGCATAGACATGATGGGATTATGTCTATCGCAATACGGTTATTCATTTAAAGAGAATAATGGTTACTCTGTTTATTTGAATAATACCTTCAATGGTCTTACACCTAAAATGAATGGTTTATTGAATCTCGATCATAGTGATACACATGTTCATGCCAAAAGATATAAGATAGTAATGATAGTACCACCTACTTGTGGCACTGCCACTTAAGTCATATTGGTATAAAACGCATGAAGAGGCACCATGTTGATGGATCTTTGGACTCACTCATTTTTTAAAAGTTTGAGACATGCAAACCATGTCTATTGGTGTATATGCATGAAGAAACTCCATGCAAATGGACCGTTTGGACTCACTTGATTTTGAATCACTTGAGACATGCAAATCATACCACATGGGCAAGATGACTGAAAGCCTCGTTTTCAGTAAAATGGAACTAGAAAGCAACTTGTTGGAAGAAATACATTTTGATGTGTGCAGTCCAATGAGTGCTGAGGCGTGTAGTGGATATCGTTATGTTCTTACTTCACAGATGATTTGAGTAGATGTTGAGTACATTTACTTGATGAATCACGAGTCTGAATTATTGAAAGGTTCAAGTAATTTTAGGGTGAAGTTGAAAGATCGTCGTGACAAGAGGATAAAATATCTATGATATGATCATAGAGATGAATATCTGAATTACGAGTTTGGCACAGAATTAAGACATTGTGGAAATTGTTTCACAACTAATACAGCCTGGAACACCATAGTGTGATGGTGTGTCCGAACATCATAACTGCACCCTATTGGATATGATGCATACCATGATGTCTCTTATCGAATTACCACGATAGTTTATGGGTTAGGCATTAGAGACAACCACATTCACTTTAAATAGGGCACCACGTAATTCCGATGAGATGACACCATATGAACTATGGTTTAGAGAAACCTAAGCTGTCATTTCTTAAAAGTTTGGGGCTGCGACGCTTATGTGAAAAAGTTTCAGGCTGATAAGCTCGAACCCAAAGCGGATAAATGCATCTTCATAGGACACCCAAAACAGTTGGGTATACCTCCTGTCTCAGATTCGAAAGCAATAAGGGATTGTTTCTAGAATCGGGTCCTTTCTCGAGGAAAAGTTTCTCTCGAAAGAATTGAGTGGGAGGATGGTGGAGACTTGATGAGGTTATTGAACCGTCTCTTCAACTAGTGTGTGGTAGGGCACAGGAGTTGTTCCTGTGGCACCTACACCAATTGAAGTGGAAGCTTATGATAGTGATCATGAAACTTCAGATCAAGTCACTACCAAACCTCGTGGGATGACAAGGATGCCTACTACTTCAGAGTGGTACGTAATCCTATCTTGGAAGTCGTGTTTCTAGACAACAATGAACCTACGAGCTATGGAGAAGCAATGGTGGGCCTGGATTCCGATAAATGGCTCGAGGCCATAAAATCCGAGAGAGGATCCATGTATGGAAACAAAGTGTAGACTTTGACAGAACAGCTCGATGGTCGTGAGGCTGTTGAGTACAGATGGATTTTAAAAGGAAGACGGACAATGATGGTAGGTATCACCATTAAGAAAGCTCGACTTGTCGTTAAGATGTTTTCCGACAAGTTCAAGGAGTTGACTACGATGAGACTTTCTCACTCGTAGCGATGCTAAGAGTCTGTTGGATTTATATTAGCGATTACTGCATTATTTATGAAATCTTGCAGATAGGATGTCAAAACATTGTTTCCTCGACGATTTTCTTGAGGAAAGGTTGTATGTGATACAACCGGAAGGTTTTGTCAATCCTGAAAGATGCTAATAAGTATGCAAAGCTCTAGCAATCCTTCTAGGGACTGGAGTAAGCATCTCGGAGTTGGAATGTACGCTTTGATGAGATGATCAAAGGTTTTGGGTTTATACAAAGTTTATGAGAAACTTGTATTTCCAAAGAAGTAAGTGGGAGCACTATAAAATTTCTGATGAGTATATGTTGTTGACATATTATGGATCAGAAATGATGTAGAATTTCTGGAAAGCATATAGGGTTATTTGGAAACTGTTTTTCAGTGGAAAGCCTGGATTAAGCTACTTGAACATTGAGCATCAAGATCTATAAGGATAAGATCAAAACGCTTAATGGTACTTTCAAATGAGCACATACCTTGACATGATCTTGAAGGGGTTCAAGATGGATCAGTCAAAGAAGGAGTTCTTGCCTGAGTTGTAAGGTATGAAGTTAAGACTTAAAGCTCGACCACGGCAGAATAGAGAGAAAGGACGAAGGTCGTCCCCTATGCTTAAGACATAGGCCCTACAGTATGCTATGCTGTGTACCGCACCTGAAATGTGCCTTGCCATGAGTCAGTCAAGGGGTACAAGAGTGATCCAAGAATGGATCACAAGACAGCGGTCAAAGTTATCCTTAGCAACTAGTGGACTAAGGAATTTTCTCGATTATGGAGGTGGTAAAAGAGTTCGACGTAAAGAGTTACGTCGATGCAAGCTTAACACCTATCCGGATAGCTCTGAGTAGAGATACCGGATACGTATAATGGAGCAACAATTTAGAATAGCTCCAAGTAGAACAGTTATTTGAAATGGCTCCAAATATAGCATAGTAGCTGCATCTACAAGATGACATAGAAATTTGCGAAGTACATACGGATCTGAAAGATTCAGACCCGTTGACTATAACATCTCTCACAAGCATAACATGTTCAAACCCAGAACTCATCGAGTGTTAATCACATGGTAATGTGAACTAGATTATTGACTCTAGTAAACTCTTTGGGTGTTAGTCACATGGGGATGTGACCTTGAGTGTTAATCACATATCGATGTGAACTGGATTATTGACTCTAGTGCAAGTGGGAGACTGTTGGAAATATGCCCTAGAGGCAATAATAAATTAGTTATTATTATATTTCCTTATTCATGATAATCGTTTATTATCCATGCTAGAATTGTATTGATAGGAAACTCAGATACATGTGTGGATACATAGACAACACCATGTCCCTAGTAAGCCTCTAGTTGACTAGCTCGTTGATCAGTAGATGGTTACGGTTTCCTGACCATGGACATTGGATGTCATTGATAACGGGATCACATCACTAGGAGAATGATGTGATGGACAAAGACCCAATCCTAAGCCTAGCACAAGATCATGTAGTTCGTATGCTAAAGCTTTTCTAATGTCAAGTATCATTTCCTTAGACCATGAGATTGTGCAACTCCCGGATACCGTAGGAGTGCTTTGGGTGTGCCAAACGTCACAACGTAACTGGGTGACTATAAAGGTGCACTACGGGTATCTCCGAAAGTGTCTGTTGGGTTGGCACAAATCGAGACTGGGATTTGTCACTCCATGTAAACGGAGAGGTATCTCTGGGCCCACTTGGTAGGACATCATCATAATGTGCACAATGTGACCAAGGAGTTGATCACGGGATGATGTGTTACGGAACGAGTAAAGAGACTAGCCGGTAACGAGATTGAACAAGGTATCGGGATACCGACGATCGAATCTCGGGCAAGTATTGTACCGATAGACAAAGGGAATTGTATACGGGATTGATTAAGTCCTTGACATCGTGGTTCATCCGATGAGATCATCGTGGAACATGTGGGAGCCAACATGGGTATCCAGATCCCGCTATTGGTTATTGACTGGAGAGTCATCTCGGTCATGTCTGCATGTCTCCCGAACCCGTAGGGTCTACACACTTAAGGTTCAGTGACGCTAGGGTTATAGAGATATTAGTATGCGGTAACCCGAAAGTTGTTTGGAGTCCTGGATGAGATTCCGGACGTCACGAGGAGTTTCGGAATGGTCCAGAGGTAAAGAATTATATATAGGAAGTGCTGTTTCGGCCATCGGGACAAGTTTCGGGGTCACCGGTATTGTACCGGGACCACCGGAAGGGTCCCGGGGGTCCACCGGGTGGGGCCACCTGCCCCGGGGGGCCACATGGGCTGTAGGGGGTGCGCCTTGGCCTATATGGGCCAAGGGCACCAGCCCCAAGAGGCCCATGCGCCAAGAGAAGAGGAAAAGGAAGAGTACTAAAGGGGGAAGGCACCTCCGAGGTGCCTTGGGGAGGAGGGACTCCTCCCCTGGCCGCACCCTTCCTTGGAGGAAGGGCCAAGGCTGCGCCTCCCCCCTCTCCCTTGGCCCTATATATAGTGGAGGGAAGGGAGGGCAACCAAACCTAAGCCCTGGCGCCTCGCTCTCCCTCCCATGACACATCTCCCTCCTCCCGCAGCGCTTGGCGAAGCCCTATTGGAATCCCGCTACTTCCACCACCACGCCGTCGTGCTGCTGGATCTCCATCAACCTCTCGTCCCCCCTTGATGGATCAAGAAGGAGGAGACGTTGCTGCTCCGTACGTGTGTTGAACGCGGAGGTGCCGTCCGTTCGGCGCTAGGATCATCGGTGATTTGGATCACGACGAGTACGACTCCATCAACCCCGTTCTCTTGAACGCTTCCACGCGCGATCTACAAGGGTATGTAGATCCACTCCTCCCTTGTTGCTAGATGACTCCATAGATAGATCTTGGTGACACGTAGGAAAATTTTGAATTTATGCTACGTTACCCATCACCTACATCCCCTACATCTTCTAGTCTACCACTGTAAGAGTTCGCACAACTTAGTCAACTATGCGAGAGCCCATAATGGCATGTGGCTGCACACGGAAGTTTCTAGTATGAATAATCTCATGATCCCTTTGAGCCTGGGTGGCGGTCCAAAAGAAAAACAGTCAAGTCCTGGAATACCCAGGTGCCTCAATCCACCCAGATGTGTGTTTAGGTTGCCACCTTAGATAAACCATTAATTAACAATCTCACATCTGTCATGGATATCACTCACCCAATCCACGTCTACTAGCATAGCATGGCATAATAAGCAAACGTAGAAGTAACTCCCAAAGGTTTGATAATAAACAGGTAATAGGTACTACCTCATCTACTTCCCATCCGACAATTTAATTAGATCCTAATCATGCAATGTGTGAGGATTGATCTAATGCAATAAAACTGGGTTGTAGAAAAAGGTATGATCAAAGTGTTACTTGCCTTGCTGATGATCCGCGAAACCTAGAGATTCGAAGTAAGAGGCGGCGCACTCCGGGTATTCTATCGCAGACAAACAACAAGCATACAATAAGTACTCATCTAATGCACAATTAAAACTCAAATAGAAGATCTAACAAGAAATTTCAACTTAAGAACCCTGGTTTGCAAAAAGAATCAAATCGAACGAAGCAAAAGAAATCAACAGCGAAAGAAAACAACTTCGTTCTAGTAATTTGGATCTAAGGCAAATTTTATGGTAGCAAAAAGTTGTTTAAGTTGGTTATTCGGAAAGAGGGTTTCGAGACGAAACTCTAGGCGCTTGAATCGCCTGATTCCGATAAATGAGCGAAAAGTTATACTAAAACGAAAATTGGATCAGAAATCGCGATCAGAAAATAACCGCGAAAAATCCGACGAAAAAGAAAAAAGGTGAACAGAATTTTTTTTAAAAGGCACAGAAAACGAGGCGGCGGCGAACCTCGGGCGGCGTGTAACTCCGGCGGCGGCGGCGGGGCCCTAGGGTTTTCGACGGCGGGGCCCTAGGTTTTTCGGCGGCTGGGCTCTCTCTCTCGCCCGGGGCGGCGGCTTATAAAGCCTCGGCCGGCGGTGTCCTGGCCGAGTACGGCCCATAGTCAGTTCCGCATTTTTTTTAAATAATTCCGCTTGGAAGAAAAATAAAAAGAAATACTAAACGGACTCCAAAAATCACGAAATAAAATTTCCTGGGTTTCTAAAATCAAGCCCGATAAAGTGAACATTTATCTGGGCCCAAACTACAACTTTGAAAAACGCGCATTTTTCCTAAAATCAAATAAAATACCGAAAAACTCCGAAAAAACTTATTTGATTTTTTTATTAAATCCTCAATATTTCTATATTTTGGGAAAGTCATTTTATTCCCTCTATCATATTTTTGCAATAGAAATAATTGATGATAAAATGAATAAAATCAAATGATCCTGTTTACATAATTTGAGAAAACTCAAATATGTAAATAACGAAATCCCCAACTCTCTCTGTGGGTCCTTGAGTTGCTTAGGATTTTCTAGGATCAAAACCAAAAGCAAAACAAAACATGATATGCATGATGACCTAATGTATAACATTCCAAATTGAAAAATTTGGGATGTTACAAACCTACCCCCCTTAAGATGAATCTCGCCCTCGAGATTCGGGTTGGCTAGAAAATAGGTGAGGGTGGTCTTTGAGCAAATCTTCCTCTCGCTCCCAGGTGGCTTCATCCTCCGTGTGGTGGCTCCACTGAACTTTGCAAAACTTGATAACCTTGCTGCGAGTAACTCGGCTGGCAAACTCGAGAATCTTGACTGGTTTCTCCTCATAGGTCAAATTGTTATCCAACTGAATTGCTTCCAATGGCACTGTGTCTCTCAAAGGTATGTCAGCCATCTCCGCGTGACACTTCTTCAACTGAGAAACGTGGAACACATCATGAACTCCTGTCAATCCTTCTGGCAATTCCAACTTGTAGGCCACTTCTCCCATACGCTCCAAAACTCGATATGGCCCTACAAATCGTGGTGCTAACTTCCCTTTAACTCCAAAGCGCTTAATCCCTCGAAGTGGGGATACTCGAAGATAAGCTCTGTCTCCAACTTCGTAAACTGTCTCCTTGCGTTTAGAATCTGTGTAGCTCTTATGCCTGGTATGGGCTACCTTGAGCCTATCACGAATCAACTTCACCTTCTGTTCAGACTCCTTAATCAGATCTGGTCCAAACAACTGGCGGTCTCCAACTTTGTCCCATGACAACGGTGTCCTGCACCTCCTTCCATACAAAGCTTCGAAAGGTGCCATCTTCAAACTGGTCTGATAGCTATTATTGTAAGAGAACTCTACATATGGAAAATTATCATCCCAACTAGATCCATAATCTAGCGCACAAGCTCTCAGCATATCCTCCAAAATCTGATTGACTCTCTCGGTCTGTCCATCTGTCTGTGGATGAAAAGCTGTACTAAATTCTAGCCTAGTACCCAAAGTCTCATGCAACTGCTTCCAGAACTTTGAGGTAAACTGGGTTCCTCTATCTGATACGATGCTCCTCGGAACTCCATGCAAACATACGATCCTGGTCATGTATATCTTTGCCAACTTAGCATTGGTGTAAGTGGTCTTTACTGGGATGAAATGTGCTACCTTCGTCAATCGATCGACTACAACCCAAATCAAGTCATAGCCTGAACGAGTCCTTGGTAATCCCGTGATAAAATCCATGCCTAGCTTATCCCACTTCCATTCGGGTATCGGCAATGGTTGCAACAATCCTGCTGGCTTCTGATGCTCTGCCTTTACTCTCTGACATACGTCACAAACTGCTACATACTCCGCAATATCCTTCTTCATTCCGGTCCACCAGAAAATATCCTTCAAATCCAAATACATCTTGGTATTTCCTGGGTGAATTGAATATGGTGAATCATGTGCCTCTTGCAGAATCAACTTTCTGATCTCCGGGTCATTGGGTACATAAACACGGTCTTCAAACCATAGGGTGTCGTGCTCATCCTCCCGAAATCCTTTAGCTTTTCCTTTGCTCAGTTTCTCCTTTATAGCGGCAATCTCTTTGTCAGTTTTCTGAGCTTCCCTGATTTTATCCATCAAGGCTGACTGAATTTCTAGCGCTGCTACATAGCCTCTCGGAACTATTTCCACACATAGTTCACGAAGATTTTCTGCTAACTCCCTGGGTATTTCTCCCGTCATTAGTGTATTGACATGACTCTTACGGCTCAATGCGTCAGCTACTACATTAGCCTTCCCGGGATGATAATGCAATTTCATATCATAATCCTTGATGAGCTCCAACCATCTCCTTTGTCTGAGATTCAACTCCTTCTGTGTGAAAATGTACTTCAAACTCTTGTGATCCGTGTACACCTCACAATGGTTTCCAATGAGGAAATGTCTCCATGTCTTCAATGCATGCACTATGGTTGCTAACTCCAAATCATGCGTGGCATAATTCAATTCATGGGGCTTCAGTTGTCTTGAGGCATACGAAACAACTCTCCCTTCCTGCATAAGCACTGCTCCAAGTCCTCGACGTGAAGCGTCGCAATACACCTCATAATCCTTGGTTTGATCTGGCAAAATCAACACTGGTGAGGTAACCAAGCGTTTCTTCAACTCCTGGAAACTAGCCTCACACTCCTCAGTCCATTTGAACTTGGTATCCTTCTTCAGCAACTCCGTCATAGGCTTCGAAATCTTTGAAAAAAATTCAATAAACCTCCGGTAGTATCCTGCGAGTCCAAGAAAACTCCGGATCTCTCCAACTGTTGTTGGTGCTTCCCACTTGGTCACGGTTTCAACTTTAGCGGGATCCACTGCTATACCTTCTCCGGATATAACGTGTTCGAGGAATCCTACTTCCTTCAACCAAAACTCACATTTGCTGAACTTGGCATATAATTGATTTCTCCAAGCTTTCCAAGTACCAAACGCAAATGCTCCTTATGCTCCTCTTCATTCTTTGAATATACCAGGATATCATCAATGAACACTATGACAAACTTATCCAAAAACTCCATAAACACTTTGTTCATCATGTTCATAAAATAGGCAGGCGCGTTAGTCAGACCAAATGACATAACGGTATACTCATACAGTCCATATCTTGTGGTGAATGCTGTCTTAGGTATGTCCTGCTCTCGGATCTTCAACTGGTGGTATCCTGATCGCAAATCGATCTTGGAAAATACTTTAGCTCCTTCCAATCGATCAAACAGATCATTGATCATTGGTAGCGGGTACTTGTTCTTGATTGTTACTTCGTTCAATCCTCGATAATCAACAACCATTCTTAACGATCCATCCTTCTTCTCCACTAGAAGTACTAGTGATCCCCAAGGCGAAGAACTTGGGCGAATATATCCCTTATCCAGTAACTCCTTAATCTGCTTCTTAATTTCCACCAAATCTTTTGCTGGCATCCTACATGGTCTCTTCGATATTGGCCCAGTGCCTGGCAAAAGCTCAATCAAAAACTCAATGTCTCTATCCGGTGGCATGCCTGGCAACTCTTCGGGAAATACATCAGGAAAATCCTTTACCACTGGTATTTCCTCCTGCACAACTCCTGATAAGGAATTTACTTGTGTCCTCTTTGGCACATGTCGGGATACATACTTGATCCTTCTTCCTTCTGGTGTGGTAAGCAAAATTGACTTACTAGCACACTCAATACTCCCTTCATACTTTGATAACCAATCCATGCCTAATATCACATCCAATCCTTGTGATTCCAATACTATTAGGTCTGAGGGAAAAACATAGTTACCAATCCTTAATGGTAACCGATCACACCATAGACTTGCCACATACTCTGCTCCTGGCGAGGTTACTAACATGGGTGACCTAAGGGCTTGGGTTGGTAGGTTATACTTATCCACAAATCCCCTTGAGATGTATGAATGCGATGCACCAGTATCAAAAAGAACGAGTGCAGTAAATGACTTAACCAAAAACTTACCTATTACTGCATTGGGCTGAGCTTCAACCTCCTCCACATTAACGTGGTTCACCTGTCCCCTGTTGAAAGGGTTCGGCTTTTTTCCAGAATTTCCATTGCCGTTTTGGCCTTCAGGACATTCATTTGCATAATGTCCTGGCTTCGAACACTTATAGCAAGTGACGTGGCTCAAGTCCTTCTTGGCTGGGGTTGATGGGGTGCTGCGGTTATGGCCATTTCTTCCTCCATTCCCATTACCATTCTTGGTGCCATTGTGATTGTGCGAGCTACCTACTCCATGGGTATGCTGAAAATGTCCTCCGGGCCTAGGGGTAAAACGAGGTTTTTGCTGAGCTCCTGAATTATACTTTCCTTGTCCATACTTCCTCTTGCGGTTCTCAATCTGCCGCTGCTTCCCTTCAATCATAAGAGCACGATCTACCAACTCCTGGTAGTTGTTGAAGGTGGCTACCATCAACTGCATACTCAACTCATCATTCAATCCTTCCAGGAATTTCTCCTGCTTAGCTACATCCGTAGCAACGTCATCTAGGGCATAACGTGCTAGCTTACTAAACTCCTCCACATACTGGCCAACTGTCCGTCCTCCTTGGCGCAAGTTACGAAACTCACGTTTCTTCATGGCCATTGCTCCTGCTGAAACATGGGCAGTACGAAAAGCCTACTGAAACTGGTCCCATGTGACAGTGTCGACTGGGAAGGTGGCTGTGAAATTCTCCCACCAGGATGCTGCGGGTCCTTCTAACTAATGTGCGGCAAACTTCACCTTCTCCGTATCTGTGCATCCTGCTGTGGTCAACTCCCTAGCTGTCTTGCGGAGCCAATCATCTGCTACTATCGGCTCGGTGCTACTGGAAAACACCGGCGGATTCAGCCTAAGAAAACGGGCTAAGTGGTCAACAGGTGGTGGTGGTGGTGGTGGGTTGTTGTTGTTCCCCTGATTCTGATTCTGAACTAGCAACTGCATCAGGGTGTTCTGCTGCTGGATCAACTGGGTGAGCTCCGGTGGAAAGGCAAATCCGGGGTCACGTCTCGGAGGCATCTGAGGGTTTAGAAAAGATGAGATGTAAGAATAGAGGGGGTCTAAAGAGAAAACACTACCCATATGCACATGAGGCAAAAGCAAACAATTCACTTCAATCAATCAAACAAGGGCATACAATCGATCTAACTATCGCAAAAGTGCTCGGACTACTAAATTTACATGGTGGACTACTACTACTGGTGAGGTGGTCTACTAGAAATATTCTACGATTGTAGACTCCATGATATCTGCTCCTGCTTCATCAACATAGTCATCATTGCTACTATCTTGTTCCGAGTCGGTGCCGTCAATGATGATGTAGTCTTCCGGGCTAATCTCCTTGGGTTCCTCGTCTTCATCTACTGGTGTCGGGCCTCCCATAAATATTCCAATCTTCTTGATCAGATCGTCATTCTTCTCCACCAATACTTCAATTTCTTCTTGATAATCTTCACGTGTAGCCTTGAGTTCTTCCTCCAGTTCCTTGATTCTGGTCTTAGCCTTCTTCAGATCTATCATGTCGGCGCACATCTGATTCTCCTGTCGTCGAATGTGCTGATTTAACTCCTGAATGAAAGCGACAATTGATCTATCTTTCCTGGTGCTGATCATCTCCCAGTGTTCATCTCGGCGCCCACAAATCTGGCAGATAGTATCCTTGGGATCCTTGCGGTAGACTTCTCCAATGCGTCCCATGGCGATGTGAGCTGCCATACTCTTTCCTAGACTCCAAGTTGGTGCATCAAAAGAAAACTCTATGGGCTCAGTGACTGGCATGAACTTCCTTCCTGGAACTTGAACTTGAATCATCCAGCGCTCTTCTTCAGGTAAGGTGGCGTTATAGGTTCCCATGAAGCTTGGTATTCCTATGTTCGGGTATCTAGTGACTTCCTTCAAGTGGCGTCCAAAGGGTGTATCCTCATCTGGTTGGGTGAACTTGTTCCTTGCATCCGCCATCCTAAAGAGTAGAAAAGATGAGAAGTCAGAAGAGAAGAGAGTGAGTAGTGATCTAGGTCTTTGGCTTAGTGGTCGTGTCCTACAGTCAGCGTGTGCTCTGATACCATCTCTGTAGCGACCATACCTCAAACAGTCTGATCTCTGTGCTCCGGTGTCATCCCTGGATCAGTAATGCTGACACCACACAGTACTCGAAGGATTTATAGCAGAGTAGCAATCACACACTTATTACATCGAGTGTCTCAAAAGAGAACTTATTACAATAAATATGGCTTAGGGCCATCTAATAACGATAACAGAGAAATGCTTGGAAGATAAGTGAGTCCATCAACTCCAACGGCATCACTGAGTATAGAACCACAACCTAAAATTCCTCAATCATCGTCTGAAAAGTCTGCAACATTAACGTTGCAGCCCGAAAACGGGTCAGCACATGGAATATGCTGGCAAGGTAACACATAGAGAGTAATGGAATGCAACAACTATACTATATGCATATTTGGCTGGTGGAAAGCTCTATGGTTACAGTTTTTGCGTAAAGCCAATTTTTCCCTACTTCAAAGGAAATAAATTTAATTACTATCATGGTGGTTGTTAAACATTGAGAATGGTTGACAGCATTCTCAATCCCAATTAAATAACATCTTTAAAACCCAACAAAATTAAATTTAGAGTAACATGTTGAGATTCACATGATAATCCAAGTACTAGATACTCAAGATGTCCATAACCGGGGACACAGCTAACCATGATTAGTTTATTACACTCTGCAGAGGTTTGCGCACTTTTCCCCACAAGACTCGATCGCCTCCGTTGGATTTCTCGCACTACATGGTGCTTGAGAAATGGATGACCGAGACATAGTCTTTCAGAAGCGCTAGCACCTTACGATCGGGTAGACCGTACCACCTACATCCCCTACATCTGCTAGTATACCACTGTAAGAGTTCTCACAACTTAGTTAACTATGCCAGAGCCCATAATGGCCTGTGGTTGCACACGGAAGTTTCTAGTATGAATAATCTCATGATCCCTTTGAGCCTGGGTGGCGGTCCAAAAAAAAAACAGGCAAGTCCTGGAATACCCAGGTGCCTCAATCCACCCAGATGTGTGTTTAGGTTGCCACCTTAGATAAACCATTAATTAACAGTCTCACATCTGTCATGGATATCACTCACCCAATCCACGTCTACTAGCATAGCATGGCATAATAAGCAAACGTAGAAGTAACTCCCAAAGGTTTGATAATAAACAGGTAATAGGTACTACCTCATCTACTTACCATCCCACAATTTAATTAGATCCTAATCATGCAATGTGTGAGGATTGATCTAATGCAATAAAACTGGGTTGTAGAAAAAGGTATGATCAAAGTGTTACTTGCCTTGCTGATGATCCGCGAAACCTAGAGATTCAAAGTAATAGGCGGCGCACTCCGGGTATTCTATCGCAGACAAACAACAAGCATACAATAAGTACTCATCTAATGCACAGGTAAAACTCAAATAGAAGATCTAACCAGAAAGTTCAACTTAAGAACCCTGGTTTGCAAAAAGAATCAAATCGAACGAAGCAAAAGAAATCAACAGCGAAAGAAAACAACTTCGTTCTAGTAATCTGGATCTAAGGCAAATTTTACAGTAGCAAAAACTTGTTTAAGTTGGTTATTCGGAAAGAGGGTTTCGAGATGAAACTCCAGGCGCTTGAATCGCCTGATTCCAATAAACGAGCGAAAAGTTATACTAAAACGAAAATCCGATCAGAAATCGCGATCAGAAAATAACCGCGAAAAATCCGACGAAAAAGAAAAACGACGAACATAATTTTTTTTAAACGGGACGGAAAACGAGGCGGCGGCGAACCTCGGGCGGCGTGTAACTCCGGCGGCGGCGGCGGCTGGCGGCGGCGGGGCCCTAGGGTTTTCGGCGGCTGGGCTCTAGGATTTCGGCGGCTGGGCTCTCTCTCGCCCGGGGCGGCGGCTTACAAAGCCTCGGCCGGCGGTGTCCTGGCCGAGTACGGCCCATAGTCGGTTCCGCGTTTTTTTAAATAATTCTACTCGGAAGAAAAATAAAAAGAAATACTAAACGGACTCCAAAAATCACGAAATAAATTTTCCCGGGTTTCTAAAATCAAGCCCGATAAAGTGGACATTTATATGGGCCCAAACTACAACTTTGAAAAACGCGCATTTTTCCTAAAATCAAATAAAATACCGAGAAACTCCGAAAAAAACTTATTTGATTTTTTATTAAATCCTCAATATTTCTATATTTTGGGAAAGTCATTTTATTCCCTCTCTCATATTTTTGCAATAGAAATAATTGATGATAAAATAAATAAAATCAAATGATCCTGTTTACATAATTTGAGAAAACTCAAATATGTAAATAACGAAATCCCCAACTCTCTCCGTGGGTCCTTGAGTTGCTTAGGATTTTCTAGGATCAAAACCAAAAGCAAAACAAAACATGATATGCATGATGACCTAATGTATAACATTCCAAATTGAAAAATTTGGGATGTTACATACGGGGGGCGCGACGGGCGACGGTGCAGAGGAGAAGAAGCAGATGAGAAACTGAAATTTTCGTAAGTGTTGTTTATATAGGAGGGGCCTTTAGTACAGGTTGGAGCCACCAACCAGTACTAAAGGCCTGTTTTGGCCAGGCCAAGCGGCGGGAAGCGACCCCCTTCAGTACCGAGTGGTGGCTCCAACCAGTACTAAAGGCCCCCCCTTTAGTACCGGTTGGTGCCATGACCCGGTACTAAAGGGGGTGCGCTGGCGCAGGTGCGGTGCGGCAAGTTTAGTCCCACCTCGCTAGATGAGGGGCAACCGCACTGGTTTATAAACCCCCGTGCGGTAGCTCTCTCGAGCTCCTCTCCAAAGCAGGCCTACTGGGCCTACATGTTCTGTGCTGCCCTGTTGGCCTACTGGGCCTTTGCGGGCCTGCATCCTGGCCCAACAACAGGTTGGGTTTCTAGTCGTATGCCGGCCGCTTTGGCCTAGTAGGCGGGCTTTTTTTATTTTTTTTGCTTTATTTATTTTTGATTTGTTTTTTTGTGTATTTAGAGTTTCTTTGTGAATATTTTTGCTTTAGGTACAAAAAATTACAAACTTTCTGTTAGTGCCCGTAGTTTTCAAATTTGAATAGTTTAAATTTTGAATTATTTAAATTAGTGTGAATCACTAGTTTGTGAATAACTTAACTTTAAAAATCAGTAAAGGCATGAAAGAATTTGTTTGCACATAAAATTTCTTCGTGTTTCAAATGCCAAAACACATAATTAACTACCCTAACTATTACAGAGATTCCCTTCTGGGTGTGAAACACAGAAGAAAGTGATGATAGTGAAGCCGATCACATCCCAGATCTTTGGGTGTGAAACTTTTTCTTCGCGTGTGTCCCTTTGCGCCATAACCATGGAAAATCTTCATCATTTAACGGGATGCTCGGGTCAATATTCACTGTGAATGGAGCAATTTCATCAAACTTTTCATAATCTTCTGACTTGTCTGTCTTGTCATCCACTCCCATGATGTTTCTCTTCCCAGAAAGAACTATGTGCCTCTTTGGCTCATCGTACGATGCATTCGCTTCCTTATCTTTTCTTTTTCTTGGCTTGGTAGACATGTCCTTCACATAGAAAACATGTGCCACATCATTGACTAGGACGAATGGTTCGTCTGCATACGCAAGATTGTCGAGATCCACTATTGTCATTCCGTACTGCGGGTCTTCCGTTACCCCGCCTCGTGTCATATTGACCCATTTGCACCGAAACAAAGGGACCTTCAAACCACGTCGATAGTCAAGTTCCCATATGTCCTGTATATAACCATAATATGTTTCCTTTCCCGTCTTGGTTTCTGCATCAAAGCAGACACCACTATTTTGGTTGGTGCTCTTCTTATCTTAGGCGATCGTGTAAAATGTATTACCGTTTATCTCGTACCCTTTGAAAGTCATTATATTCGAAGATGGTAACTGGGACAGCAAGTACATGTCATCTTCAATAGAGGTGTCATGCATGGTATGTGTCTGCAACCAGCTGGCGAAACTCCTGGTTTGTTCACGTGTAATCCAGTCATCAGACCGCTCCGGGTGTTTGGAGCGTAGAAAATTCTTGTGTTCATCCATATACGAAGCCACCAAGGCGGAATTCTGTAGAACTGTGTAGTGTGCTTCAGTGAGAGAATGTCCGTCCATACATATTATTTGTTCCCCTCCTAGCGTGCCTTTTCCATCCAGTCTGCCTTTATGCCGCGATTCAGGAACACCAATCGGCTTAAGGTCAGGAATAAAGTCAATACAAAACTCAATGACCTCCTCATTTTGACGGCCCTTGGAGATGCTTCCTTATGGCCTAGCACAGTTATGAACATATTTCTTTAAGACTCCCATGAACCTCTCAAAGGGGAACATATTGTGTAGAAATACAGGACCCAAAACGTTAATCTCTTTGCATAGGTGAACTAGGACGTGCGTCATGATGTTGAAGAAGGATGGTGGGAACACCAACTCGAAACTGACAAGACATTGCACCAAATCATTCTCTAACCTTGGTATGATTTCTGGATCGATTACCTTCTGAGATATTGCATTGAGAAATGCACATAGCTTCACAATGGCTAATCGAACGTTTTTCGGTAGAAGCCCCCTCAATGCAACCGGAAGCAGTTGCGTCATAATCACGTGGCAGTCATGTGACTTTAGGTTCTGGAATTTTTTTCTCTACCATGTTTATTATTCCCTTTATATTCGATGAGAAGCCAGACGGTACCTTAATACTGAGCAGGCATTCAAACAAGATTTCCTTCTCTTCTTTGGTAAGAGCATAGCTTGCATGACCCTGATGTATGCCGTCTTTTCCGTGCATACGTTGTTGGTCCTCTCGTGCCTCAGGTGTATATTTTTTCTTCCCATACACGCCCAAGAAGCCAAGCAGGGTCACACAAAGATTCTTTGTCACGTGCATCACGTCGATTGCGGAGCGGGCCTCTAGGTCTTTCTAATAGGGCAGGTCCCAAAATATAGATTTCTTCTTCCACATGGGTGCGCGTCCGTCAGCGTCATTCGGAATAGGTTGTCCACCAGGACCCTTTCCAAAGACCACCTTCAAATCCTTGACCATATCATGTACATCAGCACCAGTACGGTGGCGAGGCTTCGTCCGGTGATCCGCCTCACCTTTGAAATGCTTGCCTTTCTTTCTTACGGGGTGCCTGCTCGGAAGAAATCGACGATGTCCCAGGTACACATTCTTCTTACAATTAGCCAAATACATACTGTCGGTATCGTCCAAACAGTGCGTGCATGCGCGGTATCCCTTGTTTGTCTGTCCTGAAAGGTTACTGAGAGCAGGCCAATCATTGATGGTCATGAACAGCAACGCCTTTAGGTCAAATTCTTCCCCCATGTGCTCATCTCACGCACGTACACCTGTTCCATTCCACAGTTGTAAGAGTTCTTCAACTAATGGCCTTAGGTACACATCAATGTCGTTGCCGGGTTGCTTAGGGCCTTGGATGAGCACTGGCATCATAATGAACTTCCGCTTCATGCACAACCAAGGAGGAAGGTTATACAAACATAGACTCACAGGCCAAGTGCTATGGTTGCTGCTCTGCTCCCCAAAAGGATTAATGCCATCTGCGCTTAGACCAAACCATACGCTCCTTGCGTCATCTGCAAACTCCTTCCCGTACTTTCTTTCGATTTTTCTCCACTGCGACCCATCAGCGGGTACTCTCAACTTTCCGTCTTTCTTACGGTCTTCTCTGTGCCATCGCATCACCTTGGCATGCTCTTTGTTTTGGAACAAACGTTTCAACCGTGGTATTATAGGAGCATACCACATCACCTTGGCAGGAATCTTCTTCCTGGGGCGCTCGCCCTCGACATCACCAGGGTCATCGCGGCTGATCTTATAGCGCAATGCACCACATACCGGGCAAGCGTTCAAATCCTCGTACTCACCGCGGTAGAGGATGCAATCATTAGGACAACCTTCTTTGCTTCGTACGTACTCTCGGGCAATTCGTTGTCCTTTGGAAGCATATCCTTTATCATTACCAGCAACTTTCCAAATCCCTTGTCAGATACACCATTCTCTGCCTTCCATTGCAGCAATTCCAGTATGGTGCCTAGCTTTTTCTTGTCACCTACGCAATTCGGGTACAACAATTTTTTGTGATCCTCTAACATGCGCTGCAACTTTTTCTTCTCCAAATCACTTGCGCAGTTTCTCTTTGCATCGGCAATGGCCCGACCTAGATCATCAATGGGCTCATCTGATGCCTCTTCTTCAGCTTCTTCCCGCATTGCCGGCTTAGCTTCTTCCCGCATTACCGGCTCAGCTTCTTCCCCCATTGTTGTATCATCGTATTCAGGGAACCCATGGCCAGGATAGCTATCGTCGTCCTCTTCTTCTTCATTGTCTTCCATCATAACCCCTCTTTCTCCGTGCTTGGTCCAAACATTATAGTGGGCATGAAACCGGACTTAAACATGTGGACGTGAATGGTTCTTGACGTAGAGTAATTGTGACCATTCTTACAGCGAGCACATGGACAAGGCATAAAACCATCCGCCCGCTTGTTTGCCTCAGCCGCAAGCAGAAAAGTATGCACGCCCTCAGCGAACTGGGGAGAGCATCGGTCATCGTACATCCATTGCCGGCTCATCTTCATTACACAACACCGAATAGACCAAATTAATACAAGTTCATACATAAAGTTCATACAACACTTAAATGCAACAAACAAATAACTCTCTAGCTAAAGCATTTAAATGCAACAACAAATACGATCAAGATCGCAACTAAGGTAACAATGGATCCAACAGCATAATGATACCAAGCCTCACTATCGATGGCATATTTTCTAATCTTCAAGCGCATTTTCTCCATCTTGATCTTGTGATCATCGATGACATCGGCAACATGCAACTCCAATTCCATCTTCTCCCCCTCAATTCTTTTCAATTTTTCTTTCAAGTACTCGTTTTCTCTTTCAACTAAATTTAACCTCTCGACAATAGGGTCGGTTGGAATTTCCGGTTCACATACCTCCTAGAAAAATTTCTATGTCAACTTGATGGGCATAATTTGTCATAAACATGAAATGCAACTAGTTTTAAAAGAGAATATATATACCACATCCGAATCATAACAAGGACGAGGGCCGACGGGGACGGATATCAAAACCATGGCACTATATGTATAACAAACAACGTATGGGGTAAGATAATTATACGAGTAACTATATATCCAAATCACACAAACATCAATTTTTATATAAAATTTCATGAACAAGAGGCTCACCACAAGGTGGTGCCGGCGACGGGACGGTGCGGGCGATCGACGGTGGTTACGACGGAGATTTAGAAGGCACTAAGTAAACCACACCTACATATGCAAACTAAGTGTTATTTTTGACCTCAAATTGCATATAAATCAAATACTAGCACATATATATATATCCTTCCAAATTACTAAACTCACAAATTAATCACTATATAAAGCATTGCAAGAGCTAATCTAGCAATGAGAGATGAAAGGACAAAGTTGCTAACCTTTGTGATCATTTGAATGGATGGGGGCCTTCAAATCTTCACAAATTTTGGGCAAAATGTGTGATGAGCTCGAGAGAAAGAGGGGAAGAACAGAGAGGAGAGGGGAAAGGGGAAGAACAGAGCGAGCTCGGGTGGACGAAGGGTTTATGTAGGACGACCTTTAGTACTGGTTCGTGCCAACAACCGGTACTAAAGGGGCTCGAGGGGCCCCAGTCTGACAACATCCTGCCACCACTCTCATTAGTACCGGTTCATGGCACGAACTGGTGCTAAAGGTTCGCCACGAACCGATACTAATGAAAGCGGCCCGGCTAGCCGTTGGAACCGGCACTAATGTATACATTATTGCCGGCTCAAATACAAACCGGCACTAATGTGCTTCACGTTTGACCCTTTTTCTACTAGTGAGACTTGGACCCTATGCCAAGGCATCAGAGAGGCGCTCACGAGGGTGGGGGGCGCCCCCCCCCTAGGGCGCGCCCCCTGGCTCATGGGACCCTCGGAGCTCCATCGACGTACTCCTTCCTCCTATATATACCTATGTACCCCCAAACGATCAGAACAGGAGCCAAAAACCAAATTCCACCATAGCAACTTTCTGTACCCACGAGATCCCATCTTGGGGCCTGTTCCGGAGCTCCGCCGGAGAGGGCCGTCATCACGGAGGGCTTCTACATCATCATAGCCTCTCCGATGAAGTGTGAGTAGTTTACCTCAGACCTTCGGGTCCATAGTTAGTATCTAGATGGCTTCTTCTCTCTTTTTGGATCTCAATACAAAGTTCTCACCCTCTCTTGTGGAGATCTATTCGATGTAATCTTCTTTTTGCGGTGTGTTTGTTGGGACCGATGAATTGTGGGTTTATAATCAAGTCTATCTATGAATAATATTTGAATCTTCTCTGAATTCTTTTATGTATGATTGGTTATCTTTGCAAGTCTCTTCGAATTATCCGTTTGGTTTGGCCAACTAGATTGGTAGTTCTTGCCATGGGAGAAGTGCGTAGCTTTGGGTTCGATCTTGCGGTGTCCTTTCCCAGTGACAGAAGGGGCAGCAAGGCATGTATTGCATTGTTGCCATCGAGGATAACAAGATGGGGTTTATTTCATATTGCATGAATTTATCTCTCTACATCATGTCATCTTGCTTAAGGCGTTACTCTGTTTTTAACTTAATACTCTAGATGCATGCTGGATAGCGGTCGATGAGTGGAGTAATAGTAGTAGATGCAGAATCGTTTCGGTCTACTTGTCACGGACGTGATGCCTATATACATGATCATTCCTAGATATTCTCATAACTATGCTCAATTCTGTCAATTGCTCAACAGTAATTTGTTCACCCACCGTAGAATACTTATGCTCTTGAGAGAAGCCACTAGTGAAACCTATGGCCCCCGGGTCTATTCTCATCATATCAATCTCCATCACTTTAATCTTGTTTTGATTTTTTACTTTTCCTTTACTTTTTACTTTGCATCTTTATACCAAAAATACCAAAAATATTATATCTATCAGATCTCACTCTCGTAAGTGATCGTGAAGGGATTGACAACCCCTAATCGCGTTGGTTGCGAGTAGCTATCGTTTTGTGCAGGTACGAGGGACTTGAGCGTGGTCTCCTACTGGATTGATACCTTGGTTCTCAAAAACCGAGGGAAATACTTACGCTACTTTGCTGCATCATCCCTTCCTCTTCGGGGAAAACCAACGCAAGCTCAGGAGGTAGCAAGAAGGATTTCTGGCGCCCTTGCCGGGGAGTCTACGCAAAAAGTCAACATATCAAGTACCCATCACAATCCCTATCTCTCGCATTACATTATTTTCCATTTGCCTCTCGTTTTCCTCTCCCCCACTTCACCCTTGCCGTTTTATTCGCCCTCTCTCTCTATCCTCCCTCTCTATTTGCCTCTTTTGCCCGTTTGCTCTTGTTTGCTCGTGTGCTAGTTTGCTTGCTTGTCGTTATGTCTGAAATTGGGGAAGTTATCGCTAATATGGCGATAACAATATCATGGAAAATTCTGATGCTCCTGCTGAAGAACCCCCTACCTACCATACAAAAAGATTTCGAATCGGTAGTGGTAATATTATTGGAAAAGGAGTTATTCAAGATTTCTTTACTTGTGCCGGTGCTTTGCCCTCTATGGGCGGTTCTATTCTCCAGAGAATTAGTAGTCTTGCAGACGCTATTGCTATGCTTATCGTTGAACTTGAAAGGCAGTTTATGCATATGCACCCATCTATACAAAGAGTTTTCCTAGAATTTTCTAATATCGAGCATTCCTCTGTTAAGCGTGCCGCTACTATCTTTTTGGCTCATGAATTCAGATTTATGATAAAAGAAGCCAAAGAAATCTTTGCGCACTATATGGTGGACGCTGGTCGTCCTCCCATAGAATCTATCCTCTTCGATCAAGAAGAAATTATGCGCTTTCAATCTCCTGACTATTCTGCTTTTAATGAAAACCTTAGAAAAAAAGGTGCCAATAAATATTTTAATTGACAGAATCTCTGAACTTAATGATGATTTGGCTATTCGAAATAATGAGCTAGGATGCTCTCTTGAGTCTAGGCTCACAAGGTTCTGTCAAAAGAATACTTATAATGATGAATTGGTTGTATAATAGGAAGGGCCGAAAGAGGAACCTATACCTCCTAAAATTGATCTTGGGGACTTCTGTCCTATTAAATTTAGCCCTTTTGATTACTTTTGCTTGACTCAATGAAAACTTGCTGCCGAACATAGAGAATATGAAATGAGTTTCACCGATCTATCTTATTACTACGGCACAACCTAGATCTATCCTCGCTTTTATGCCTAGCTAGGGGCTTAAACGATAGCGCTTGTTGGGAGGCAACCCAATTTTATTTTTATTCCTTTCTTTTTGCTCCTGCTTAGTAATAAATAAATTATTTAGCCTATGTTTTGGTTGTGTTTTTTGTATTTAATTAGTGTTTGTGCCAAGTAGAACCGTTGGGAAGACTTGGGGAAAGTCTTGTTGAACTTACTGTAAAAAACAGAAACTTTAGCGCTCACGAGAACTGCTGTCATTTTTATTTGAAAAGTGCTATTTAGTTAATTATTTTTGAAGATGATTAATAGATAAATTCCTCACGTCCAGCAATTTATTTTAGAATTTGTGCGGTTCCAGATCTTGCGCTAGCTACAGATTACTATAGACTGCTCTGTTTTTGACAGATTCTATTTTTCGTGTGTTGTTTACTTATTTTGACGAATCTATGGTTAGTAAAATAATTTATAATCCATAGAGAAGTTGGAATACAGTAGGTTTAATACCAATATAAATAAAGAATGAGTTCATTACAGTACCTTGAAGTGGTCTTTTGTTTTCTTTCACTAACAGAGCTCACGAGGTTTCTACTTTAAGTTTTGTGTTGTGAAGTTTTCAAGTTTTGGGTGAATTCTTTTGATGGATTATGGAACAAGGAGTGGCTAGATCCTAAGCATGGGGATGCCCATGGCACCCCCAAGATAATCCAAGGACAAAAAAAAGTCAAAGCATGGGGATGCCCCGGAAGGCATCCCCTCTTTCGTCCACTTCCATCGGTAATTTACTTGGAGCTATATTTTTATTCACCAACATGATATGTGTTTTTCTTGGAGCGTCTTGTATTATTTGTGTCTTTGTGTTTTAGTATTCCACAATCATCCTTGCTGTACACACACTTTGAGAGAGCCATACATGAATTAAAATTTGATAGAATACTCTATGTGCTTCACTTATATCTTTTGAGCTATGTAGTTTTGCTCTATGTGCTTCACTTATATCTTTTGAGCGTTGTAATTTTGCTCTATATGCTTCACATGGATCTTTTAGAGCACGGTGGTGGATTTGTTTTAAAGAAACTATTGATCTCTCATGCTTCACTTAAATTATTTTGAGAGTCTCTTAATAGCATGGTAATTTGCTTATTAATAATATGCTTGGTATTCAAGATTTGTGAAACTTTCTTTTGAGTGTGTTGAATACTAAGAAAAGATTGAAGCATGATAATTGTTTTGAGATATGGAGGTGATAATATTAGAGTCATGCTAGTAGAGTAGTTGTGAATTTAAGGAATACTTGTGTTAAAGTTTGTGATTCCCATAGCATGCACGTATGGGAACAGTTATGTGATGAAGTCGGAGCATGATATATTTATTGATTGTATTCCTTATGAGTGGCGGTCGGGGACGAGCGATGGTCTTTTCCTACCAATCTATCCCCCTAGGAGCATGTGCATAATACTTTGCTTTGATAACTTCTAGATTTTTGCAAAAAGTATATGAGTTCTTTATGACTAATGTTGAGTCCATGGATTATACGCACTCTCACCCTTCCACCTTTGCTAGCCTCTCTAATACCGCGCACTTTTCGCCGGTATCATACACCTACCATATACCTTCCTCAAAACAGCCACCATACCTACCTATTATGGCATTTCCATAGCCATTCCGAGATATATTGCCATGCAACTTTCCACCGCTCCGTTTATCATGACACATTCATCATTGTCATATTGCATATCCCGGTACACCACCGGAGGCATTCATATAGAGTCATATTTTGTTCTAACTACCGAGTTGTAATTGTTGAGTTGTAAGAAAAATAAAAGTGTGATGATCATCATTTTTAGAGCATTGTCCCAAGTGAGGAAAGAATGATGGAGAATATGATTCCCCCACAAGTCAGGATGAGACTCCGGACGAAAAAAAGAGGCCAAAGAAGCCCAAATAAAAAAAGAGGCCATAAAAAAGAGAAAAGGCCCAAATAAAAAAATTAGAGAAAAAGAGAGAAGGGACAATGTTACTATCCTTTTACCACACTTGTGCTTCAAAGTAGCACCATGATCTTCATAGTAGAGAGTCTCTCGTGTTATCACTTTCATATACTAGTGGGCATCTTTTATTATAGAACTTGGCTTGTATATTCCAATGATGGGCTTCCTCAAATTGCCCTAGGTCTTCATGAGCAAGCAAGTTGGATGCACACCCACTTAGTTTCTTTTTGAGCTTTCATATACTTATAGGTCTAGTGCATCCGTTGCATGGCAATCCCTACTCACTCACATTGATATCTATTGATGGGCATCTCCATAGCCCGTTGATACACCTAGTTGATGTGAGACTATCTTCTCCTTTTTGTCTTCTCCACAACTACCATTCTATTCTACCTATAGTGCTATATCCATGGCTCACGCTCATGTATTGCGTGAAAATTGAAAAAGTTTTGAAAAAGTTAGAGTATGAAACAATTTCTTGACTTGTCATCAGGGTTGTGCATGATTTAAATACTTTGTGTGGTGAAGATAGAGCATAACCAGACTATATGATTTTGTAGGGATAACATTCTTTGGCCATGATATTTTGAGAAGACATAATTGCTTTGTTAGTATGCTTGAAGTATTATTATTTTTATGTCAATATAAACTTTTGTCTCGAATCTTTCGAATCTGAATATTCATATAACAATTAAGAAGATTTACATTGAAATTATGCCAAGTAGCACCCCGCATAAAAAATTCTCTTTTTATCATTTACCTACTCGAGGACGAGCAGGAATTAATCTTGGGGATGCCTGATACGTCTCCAACATATCTATAATTTTTGATTGCTCCATGCTATATTATCTACTGTTTTGGACTATATTGGGATTTATTTTCCACTTTTATATTATTTTTGGGACTAACCTCTTAACCGGAGGCCCAGCCCAGAATTGCTGTTTTTTTTGCCTATTTCAGTGTTTCAAAGAAACGGAATATCAAACGGAATGAAACCTTCGGGAACGTGATTTTCTCACCGAACGTGATCCAGGAGACTTGGACCCTACGCCAAGGCATTAGAGAGGCGGTCTCGAGGGTGGGGGCGCCCCCCCCCTAGGGCACACCCCTGCCTCGTGGGCCCCTCGGAGCTCCACCGGCGTACTCCTTCCTCCTATATATACCTACGTACCCCCAAACGATCAGAACAGGAGCCAAAAACCTAATTCCACCGCCGCAACTTTTTGTATCCACGAGATCCCATCTTGGGGCCTGTTCTGGAGCTCCGCCGGAGAGGGCCGTCATCACAGAGGGCTTCTACATCATCATAGCCTCTCCGATGAAGTGTGAGTAGTTTACCTCAGACCTTCGGGTCCATAGTTAGTAGCTAGATGGCTTCTTCTCTCTTTTTGGATCTCAATACAAAGTTCTCCCCCTCTCTTGTGGAGATCTATTCGATGTAATCTTCTTTTTGCGGTGTGTTTGTTGAGACCGATGAATTGTGGGTTTATGATCAAGTCTATCTATGAATAATATTTGAATCTTCTCTGAATTCCTTTATGTATGATTGGTTATCTTTGCAAGTCTCTTTGAATTATCCGTTTGGTTTGGCCAACTAGATTGGTAGTTCTTGCCATGGGAGAAGTGCGTAGCTTTGGGTTCGTTCTTACGGTGTCCTTTCCCAGTGACAGAAGGGGCAGCAAGGCACGTATTGCATCGTTGCCATCGAGGATAACAAGATGGGGTTTATTTCATATTGCATGAACTTATCTCTCTACATCATGTCATCTTGCTTAAGGCATTACTCTATTTTTAACTTAATACTCTTGATGCATGCTGGATAGCGGTCGATGAGTGGAGTAATAGTAGTAGATGGAGAATCGTTTCAGTCTACTTGTCATGGACGTGATGCCTATATACATGATCATTCATATATATTCTCATAACTATGCTCAATTCTGTCAATTGCTCAACAGTAATTTGTTCACCCATCGTAGAATACTTATGCTCTTGAGAGAAGCCACTAGTGAAACCTATGGCCCCCGGGTCTATTCTCATCATATCAATCTCCATCACTTTAATCTTGTTTTGCTTTTTACTTTGCATCTTTATACCAAAAATACCAAAAATATTATATCTATCAGATCTCACTCTCGTAAGTGACCGTGAAGGGATTGACAACCCCTAATCGCATTGGTTGCGAGTAGCTATCGTTTTCTGCAGGTACGAGGAACTTGAGCGTGGCCTCCTACTGGATTGATACCTTGGTTCTCAAAAAATGACGGAAATACTTACGCTACTTTGCTGCATGATCCCTTCCTCTTCGGGGGAAACCAACGCAAGCTCAAGAGGTAGCATAGTTCACCCTTAGGGATGAGGGTATGTACCAGTAGCTATGTGTTTGATCTCTCTCTCTCTCTCTCTCGTGTTCTTGATTTGGCACGATCTTGATGTACCGCGAGCTTTGCTATTATAGTTGGATCTTATGATATTTCTGCCCCTCTACCTTCTTGTAATGGATTGAGTTTTCCCTTTGAAGTTATCTTATCGGATTGAGTCTTTAAGGATTTGAGAACACTTGATGTATGTCTTGCATGTGCTTATTTGTGGTGACAATGGGATATTCACGTGATCCACTTGATGTATGTTTTGGTGATCAACTTGCGGGTTCAGTGACCTTGTGAACTTATGCATAGGGGTTGGCACACGTTTTCATCTTGACTCTTTGGTAGAAACTTGGGGCACTCTTTCAAGTTCTTTGTGTTGGTTTGAATAGATGAACCTGAGATTGTGTGATGCATATCATATAATCAAACCCGCGGATACTTGTGGTGACATTGGAGTATCTAGGTGACATTAGGGTTTTGGTTGATATGTGTCTTAAGGTGTTATTTTAGTACGAACTCTATGGCTGTTTGTGACACTTATAGGAATAGCCCAAATAAATTGATCAGAAAGAATAACTTTGAGGTGGTTTCGTACCCTACAATAATCTATTCATTTGTTCTCTGCTATTAGTGACTTTGGAGTGACTCTTTGTTGCACGTTGAGGGATAGTTGTATGATCTAATTATGTTAGCATTGTTGAGAGAACTTGCACTAGTGAAAGTATGAACCCTAGGCCTTGTTTCGAAGCATTCCAATACCGTTTTCGCTCACTTTTACCACTAGTTACCTTTCTGTTTTTATATTTTCAGATTACAAAAACCTATATCTACCATCCATATTGCACTTGTATCACCATCTCTTTGCCAAACTAGTGCACCTATACAATTTACCATTGTATTGGGTGTGTTGGGGACACACGAGACTCTTTGTTATTTGGTTGCAGGGTTGTTTGAGAGAGACCATCCTCATCCTACGCCTCCCACGGATTGATAAACCTTAGGTCATCCACTTGAGGGAAATTTGATACTGTCCTACAAAACTTTGCGCTTGGAGGCCCCACACGAGTCTACAAGAATAAGGTTGCATAGTAGACATCAGTAATCGTACTTGGGCGCCTCCTCCAAGTCGGCCTCCCCCTTCCATATCCATCGGAGGGTGGAGGAAAGAGAGGGGGGAGGGGAAGGAAAGGGGGAGGCCGAATCCACCCCTTTCCTTCTCCCTTCCCATACTTTCCTTGTCCTCCTATTCGGCCTATAGGGGCCGCACCTGCCCCTTTTGGGGCTTGTCTGTCCCTCTCTTGGCCCGTTAGGCCCATATAGCTTTCCGAGGGTTACCCACAACCGATACGTCCCCGGTACCCCCGAAACACTTCTGGTGTCCAAATACTACCGTCCTATATATATATGAATCTTTACCTCTTGACCATTTCGAGACTCCTCATCATGTCTGTGATCTCATCCAGGACTCCGAACAACATTCGGTCACCAAATCACATAACTCATATAATACAAAATCGTCATCGAAGTTAAGCATGCAGACCTTACGGGTTCGCGAACTATGTAGACATGACCGAGACACCTCTCCTGTCAATAACCTACAATGGAACCTGGATGCTCATATTGCTTCCTACATATTCTACGAAGATCTTTATCGGTCGTACCGTAATGACAACATACGTCATTCCCTTTGTCATCGGTATGTTACTTGCCCGAGATTCGATCATCGGTATCTCCATACCTAGTTCAATTTCGTTACGGCAAGTCTCTTTACTCGTTCTATAATGCATCATCCCGCAAATAACACATTTGTCACATTGCTTGCAAGGCTTATCATGATGTGCATTATCGAGAGGGCCCAGAGATACCTCTCCGATACTTGGAGTGACATATCCTAATCTCGATCTATGCCAACCAAACAAACACCTTCGGAGATACCTATAGAGCATCTTTATAATCACCCAGTTACGTTGTGACATTTGATAGCACACAAGGTATTCCTCCGGTATTCGGGAGTTGCATAATTTCATACTCGAAGGAATATGTATTTGACATGAAGAAAGTTATAACAATAAAACTTTATAATCATAATGCTAAGCTAATGGATGGGTCTTTTCCATCACATCATTCTCCTAATGATGTGACCCCGTTCATCAAATGACAATGCATGTATATGGCTAGGAAACTTAACCATCTTTGATTAACGAGCTAGTCTAGCAGAGGCTTACTAGAGACACCATGTTTTGTATATGTATCCACACATGTATCAAGTTTCTGGTTAATACAATTCTAGAATGAATAATAAACATTTATCATGATATAAGGAAATATGAATAATAACTTTATTATTGCCTCTAAGGAATATTTCCTTCAACTTTCATGTCACCATCACAAGAAAAGTTGAAATTCATCAAGCTCATCAAATTTGATTATAACGTGACAAGGTCATGAAACGTTATCAAAGTGGATTCATGATTTTTCTAAAAGCAGAGACAAAAGATTTGCCTCATCCATTAATTAAGTAGAAGAGAGTTGCCCAGTTAATTAATGAAAAACTGGGTCAATCACAAAGCGACACACACATGATACCCCATACACACCTCCACTACTAGGGAAAACCCTAGTAGTAGCGCGGGTTGAAAGCGTACCAGTAGCGCTGGTGCCAGCGCTACTAGTAGGGCGCTACAACTATTGGGTAGCAGTAGCGTTGGTTGGACCTGCACTACTGCTAACCTAACTAGCAGTGGCATTGGCCCAACCAGTGTTACTGCTACCCTACGTAGCAGTAGTGTGGGCATGACCAGTGCAACTGCTATAATTTCCAGTATTTTCGTTTTCTTCTGCGTATTTGCATTGTATTTGTATAGGTTTTATAAAGTAGTCAAATTATATGATTTTATGATCATGATGATTTATTATATCATTGCATGGAAGAAACATGCACTAGTACGTGTTGGTGCTATACAAACGGTTTTTACCCCCTTTTCGCAACGACATTTGGAACCGTCGCCTAGTGAGTGACAACAATAGGGGGGTCCTTCCCACACGACCCAGAAATCGTCGGGGATAGGGACCCTACAGTACTCCTACTCGTTTCTACTCGCATTGCCATCGCAGTCGGTATTCTGTGGTGCTACATTTATGATGCGCGACCCATCACAAACGGTTCACTATTATAGAACGTGTATGATGCGCGGCCCATCACAAATGGTTCACTATTAAGAAGATGAGCTAATCGTCGTATGAGTGTCGCACAGGATTACAAAACGTCGGACCATCATAACATCGTCGTGCACGACAACTATCGCACACGCTATTATGTGGTGCAACGTTTATGATGCATACTTCATCAGAAATAGTTCATGGTTGCGAATCGTGTATGATAAGGCAACTAACACAAACGTTTAGTTTGCCCGCATTGTTTGTGATATTGTCTGACATCAGACACACTTTGCAAAAGGAAACTTTGTGCATGCTTGCACATGTTTCCTCTTTGTGATCCGTCTCGGGTTATGGTGTGTATCGCAAACGTTTGTGTTTTACCAACCGTTCGTGCTGTAACGACCTGGAGGGCGTAATTTCGTCGTAATTTAATTGCTGCTATTTCAAAGTACTGGATTTGAATTTGAATTTGAATCTATGCTACAACTTTATTCATATTCATCAGGTTCAAACAACCAATGCATTATTCGATTCATAGGTACATATGCTCAAGAATTACATAAGAACCAAATAAAGAATGATGAACCATAGTTGTATACTTGTGTACTATTTAAGACGATAAAGAAAGAGGCGAAATACATTCTGGTTGTTGAACAAGGTGAAGCGGAATGCCCATATTGTGACCTCCTCCATGCAGAAGGCACACACGACTCTAGTCAAACCCCTTGTGATGGCCGGCCGCCCATCCTTCACGGTATTCATGAAAACATCTAGATAATCATCGTGTTCTGGTAGAAATAATTTAACCTTTGCTTGCCCACCAATCAGGAAGTTTGAGAGGTAATCTTGAGTAAACTGCTTTGGCAACCACTGCAAAGGAAAAAGATTCAGACATTGTCATCTAACACAACTCATTATGGGCAGTAAAAACAAGGCTGCAGAGTTCTTACTTACCATCCTGCAGTTCGCTGTTGTCTTGGATAAAGTGTAAACAAATAGTTTAATTGCTAGCTTTGGACCCATTTTACAAACTATCTTTATCAGCTTCCTCACTTGATGCTGGTTCACCGATATCTCATTGCCCCATACACAGAAAGGGTTGAACTGCGGATCTTTACCAATGACATATGTAGCTAAAAGGACCAAGTTAATATTAGAAGCTAAACAGCAATTGCACAATGATGTAGTACAACACTCTTTTATAATACTCCCTCCGTTCCTAAATATTTGTCTTTCTAGCAATTTCAACAAGTGACTACATATGGAGCAAAATGAGTGAATCTACACTCTAATATATGTCTATATACATTCGTACGTGGTAGTCCATTTGAAATCTCTAAAAAGACAAATATTTAGGAACAGAGGGAGTATCTTATAACATCCAATATACTCACATATTAGATGAATTAACATCTTATATTATGGGCCGGAAGGATTTTAGTGCATTCTTACAAATTATCGGCTGATTAATGGATGTTGTATCCTCGGGTTATAGTTAGTTTGAGCTAGTTCGGGCTCAAATATCCCTAAAGTACACTACAAAAAAATACACTTCCGTGATGATACATGTTTGTCATAGTAGGTCACGTTTTCTGTCATGCATGTACATCCATGACGATTTTATGACAGAATCAAGATAGTCATACCTGTGCTGTCGTAGAAGTGTTCCATTACATTACCAAAATTATCATCATGGAAGTGTCCACTTCCATGACGATAAATCACGCGTCATTGAAGTGCTTTCATCAAGGGTGACCGACACATGGCATCGACCGTAACGGCTTGTCGTTAAGCTACCGGGTCCAGTTTTGGATCCGATAACCCGTTAATAGCCCGGACCAATTGGGATTTTCCATGTGTAAAATTCTCATTGGCCAACGGAACCACTTGCCAGCTCTTCGTTGGGACAGATGTCATCCACTCATTGGACAGGAGGCGCCTATGATAGGTCGACACGTGGCCGGCCCAATAGAGGCCCATTCCGATGAAAAGGTCGGCCCAGCTAAAGGCCCACCATGTTTTTTCAGACACTAGTGGGCAGGCCCGTTAGCAACCTACTATGTTTTGGGTCAAATTGAGGCCCATATCAGACCAGGCCTGTTCACAGCCTGCCGAGTTTTGGGCCAAATTACGGGCCATATCAGATCAGGCCCGTTAACAGGCCACTGTACTTTGGGCCCATTCTAAGACATGTTTGTATTTCAGCCTCTTAAATGCCCGTTTACCAGTTCGGCCCGATAATAGTTTCGGCCTGTTAGCGGCCCGTGGAGTATGTGGGACGTTGTCGGCCCAGTTTAACTTTAGGACATTTAACGGCCCACACAGAAACTGGGCTATTTCTTGTCCGATGTAACTTTAGGCCTCTTAATGGCCCGTAGTCTTCGTGGATAAATTTCAGCCCAACTGGCCTATTAGCCTGTTAATGGCCCGTGTAACAGTTGGGCCTAATTATAGCCCACGTTGAATCCGGCCTGCTTACAGCCCATCTGATAATGGCCCGTGACACTTTTGGGCCTATGGCCCGCGTGGATACCGGCGTGCTTAAAGCCCATAATTTTATTGGGCCAAACGAGCCCGAGATATATTTTGGCCTATTAACTGCTCATCCTATTTGGGCCAAACATGGGCCTTAGGCAGTTTCGGCCTGTATTGGCCCGTGAATTTTTTGGCTCAACGCTAGCCCAATCTAGGTTTTAGCCTGTTAAAAGCCCATTGTATTTTTTGGCCCAGCTGGCCAGAACTTTACTCGGCCTGTTAAAGGCAGGAAACAACCATAAGGTTTAGACCTGCTAATGGCCCAAGATGGTTATAGGCCCACGTTTTGGCCCATATGATTAACGGGCCGCCCTAAAGACCGAAAACACTGAGATCCACTGAACCTTCCGGCCTAAATTACAGCATACCGACCAAGAATAAACCTAGATTATACAACAAAGAAATTACATCATATTACATCCCCTCGGCGTCAAAGTTCGCCTCTAGTGATAATAAAGGGCAACCAGACAGCAGATTACATAAACTTGGCAGGTCACCACCAGTGGAAGTTAACAGGCGGACAAAATAATAGACAAAACCGACATCACTTCAACACAATTCAAGAAAGGTTAGCCCGACCCAGCAGCTGCAGCACAAGCAGCTTAGCAACCTGATGAGACTGTGCTTCTTTGGCGCTCATATCCACTAACTTAAGCTGCATAGCATCAATAAACTTCATGTACTTATGGTTAATCTTGCATAGAGATTGGAGTTCCAGTCATATTTGAGTGGAAGCATGTATTTCGACTTGAATTTCAGACTGAAGAAGTCGAACAAATTCAGGCGGCAACTTCATCAAGCTTGTGTCACTGAGTAAGTTTGACACCACATTAAGATGTGACTTTGTGGTTGTATCCCTACCCTCAATAAGTTTTGCCTTCTCCTCTAGAATATGTGTTAGAGGGACAAACAATGGGTTCGTCTCACTATCATTGTGGTAGTTCTTCCGAGCAGCAGTGTTGTCACCCTGAAAGAGAAACAAGTAGGTAGATAACAGGTTTTGCACGTATAAGCATCAACGCTGTCAATTCATCTCATTTCTTTGTCAGAAATAAAGAGACACGGTTTAAAATAGCATTAACATAATATGCATTGTTCATAGTTAAGACGACAGGAAATGGCATTGTGCAGGAGCGGCTAGCTTTACCAGACCACTGGATTACAGATCAAGAACTCAAGCATAGTTGTAGTTATAAACAACGTATATGCATGAATGGTGAGTGTACTACCAATTTATACCATTTCAAATTGGTAAATAAAGAGACACGATTTAAGTAACATTAATATAATATGGCATTGTTCATAGTTGAGACATAGCAGGATATGACATTATGTTGTTGTTGGTAGTCTCACCACACCACTAGATTACAGATCAAGAACACAAGCATACACATAGTGCTAAAGAAGATAACTTGATATGTTTATAATTTACATGGTATGAATAAGGAACTAGATTGTACAAATAAAGACTGAAATTGAGAACGACAAACTTATGTTTATGTACTTCTACTTTATAAACTTTGAACAAGCAATTTGATGCAGATGACAAAAATAAACAGCATTTGCACTCATAGCTATCGAAATATAAACAACAAAGTTTGAGGGCTCGAGGAGGCCTTGTCCATATTGATGGGGGGAAATTCAAGAAGTTTACCTCACACTCTTCTTAAAGAGTATTGCCTTTATTCTACATTTTGTTAAGAGTAAATATAGATGTGAAAATATAGGACCAAATGGCGATTATTTAACTTAAGATGCAGAGTACAAATGTAAATACAACATACAGGCAGAAGGCACTGACAAGAGCAATGCGGAGCTAAACTTCTTCTATAACATTGGTTTTATTCAATATTTTGGCAAGATTAAATGTAGATCTGATGTATAGGAAAATGGAGGTCAAGGGAAAATAAGTTGCAAAGTGTACATGAAGAACTAGCTGACAAATATAAGGACAACAGATAATTAAAAGAACAATGCAGAACTAAATTTCTTCATAGGCATTGGGTTTATTCTACATTAATTTAAGCATTAATATATATCTTATAATTTGGAGCGAACAGTGGATAAGCAAGCTATAATGCACAATGATGTCACATAATCCACAAGGTATGAATGTTAGGACAATGATAGGACAATAGGTACTCAGAAGAGCAAAGCAGCGACCAGCATAGTTGCGATATCTTAGGTTTTGCGGCGCTGGTTCTATCGCCAATATACGTTGGGTGCTATGTGATTTCTCCGGTAGCACCACCTTTTTCAAGGACTTTGCTTGTACTCCTTCAGGTTCTGCAATCACCCAAATTAGAACATGCACCTTATTGGGTGAACAAGATAGGCCATCTGCCTTTGACTCCTTGAGCTCAGAATAGTCATTAGGATCATATTCTGAATACGAATCTATAGGTCGGGAGCATGTGGGTTTCATTGCATCCACAATGGACCTCAATCCCTTGATGCCAAGTTTGTTACCCATTGAACTATTCCGCAATATTCTTCTGATGTGCGCATTCTTATATTCATTGTGATTACGTACAATATCTGTAAAGCATGAAAACAAAAATAGTAGTGAGATTATCTTTGTAATGCAGAGAATACTGTAATATAATAGAGGCTACCTGTAAACCCTTGTGTGCTATCACTGGATTCTGATGAGAGAGCCCATGTCTACTGTAATATGGTGTGTAGATTAATATAATCTAGCACAACTACACAAAAAATAGGCTCCCTGTTCGGGCCCCCAGATGTAAGGATAGTTGGCAGATGATAGGTTCATAATATACCGTATAGAAAGTTTGTTGCCAAACCATGATAACGAGAGCGCAGAGCCAGTAGGCATATCGTAGTGTAGATAATAGGGGTACTCCATAACCACCATAAATAAATCGGGAAAGCGGAACTAGCTGGAAAACATAGGGTTTTGCCGCTACTAATATGCAACCTATCGATCACCTACAGGCCAGCTCTATTCATCTGAAGGCGCACAACTGTTACTATCAATTTAGTCTATCAAAGACCGCGCAGATCCCACCGTTTCTGGGGTATTATGGTACACCAACTCGAAGTGCCAAATCATTTAGCAGAACCGACCCAATAGAGGTGTCGACTGCAGATGTCCCAGCTCCCCTTCCTGACAAGGAACATACTGTGCTTCCCATACAAAACACCGCACGGGCCATCGGCCGAACCACCGGCCCCCACCGCATGTGTTCCTCCGCCACCACCACCCCCCAGCCCTGCCCCCACCCGCGTCGAGTTTTCTTTGTTCGGCGAGGACCCACCACCGCCCCCACAACCACCATGCCCACCTGAGCCCCTTCCTTCGCACCAACGAACTCCAGCGAGCTCTCAAAAATCGACTGACCCAATTTTGAAATTTAGTCTACTGTCATTTAACTAGTGTGGAATATAAAAGGGGAAAACCATAAGCATTGCGAGTATAGTGTTGAGCGTGCCATGGTGGATCTGAAGGTGCAAACCGGACAAAGGAAACTCCGCAACCAATTTTTACTTTCAACTAACAAGTAAGTGATGGACAAGAAATCAGAGTAAAGCAGTGGCGATCTATTTTCTTGCTGCGATAAATAAGTTGAGAAGATACGAAAGAGTACCTCCTCTAGTGCGGGGCCATGTATGCATCTGCTGAGAATTTGACGGTGCTGTGGTAGCGATGGCTGTTTCCGGCATGGAAGCAGATCTAGGAGGGTAGAAGGTGGCGACGGGGCGCGCTGGACGAGACGGTCGTGGGAGCGGCACTGGCAAGGTGGACGACGACGGGGATGAAGCGAGAGGACGGGATACAAGGATCCCGGTCCGAAGCCGTGGATGAGAGAGGTCGATCTCTTGTAATGGCCGACGGCATCGGATATCAGCTCTGGCATGGTGGAGGAGGACGACAGTGGATGGGTTGGCGGACGGAGGAGGCTGGGGTGGAGAGGGTGTTTTGGCGCCCATGGAATACGAGTGGGGAAATGGAGGGAGAGAGAGGAAGGGGGAACCATGTCTTCAGGGCGCGCTTGTCTCAAATGCGAGGAAATTTACAAACTTAGCCCCCGTTTAAAATTTCCTACATCACAGCAATATTAGTTGGTTGGGGATAGGACGGTAATCTCGTGTACACCGAATATTTGCCGATGAGAGTTTGTTTTTGGCGCCCATCGTGTATGAATCGGGGAGGGAGTCGATTTCGGCCGAGGAGACACTGTGTTTTGGAGTCCACCATGTATGAATCCGGGTGAGAGGCGGTGATGTCACGTTTTAGTGAAATTACAAACCTACCCCTATCGAAACCTATAGAAATCGAGCCGATAGGCTTTGCGTGGCAGGGATAGGCAGTAATTTCCATCTCGCGGATTTTGGTTTCGGGCGGTTACTGCGACTTTCCCCGCCTCGTTCAAATTTTTGCAGAGCAAGAGTGCACGTTTTCCATGCCAACTCAATTCGAATCGAGTTTGTATTCTATTTTTGTTCGGGCAAGATCCATTTTCGATTGGAATAAAATTCTATATACATCATTATGTATATAGCTATTCATCACCCTGGGTGAGGAATATTTATTCTTCACCCCCCTTTATTTTACCATCAATGCACCGTAATTTTATGTTCCATAAGTTTTGTCTTATTTCTGACACAAAAAGGGACCGTAAAAAAATATATAATCACCGTAAAAAATATTTTATGTTATGTAAAATTACAAACCTAAAAACATAGTCTAAAATACACATAAACTGCAAATTTTCTTGTCTTATGACCTATATTCTTATTTTCTTATGTCAAATTTTATGTAGTTAATCAATAGGAATGTAACTATTTGAATTCGAAACGTAATTTAATTATGAAATGATCGTAAGATTACCTCGGGTGAAGAATAACTTATTCTGCACCCTGGGTGATGAATAGTAACACTATATATATATATATACTTTCAAAAGCAAAACACCCTTCATACATAAATATGGTTTACAAATGGCATGATCTCAGATTCATAAGGCTGTATCCATCTTAATTTGGATTTTCAAATATTTGAAACCATTTTATGTTGAAATCCAATGTATGCATTCCTCGCTAACTATCTCCAATTAATGTGTGTTTCATGCGGGTTTTTATTTTTTTTACTTCTCAAACATGTATAATGTGTTTCACACACGCAACATATAGTGTAATCCCGTTTAGACATTAATTGCGTATAAACCATGCATTGTCTCTAATTAAATAATATACGGATCAGTAATATTGATAAACTATATAACATTACACGTGTCCCCAAATTCAAATGAATATGCATGTTTGATACACCAATTTGAGTTATGATATTATCGATGTCGTGATCCCTAGTTTAAATATTTGAATCCCCTTTAATCCAGATATTTGTCTCATATAGCTACCACTCATGCTTATATAGGAGTATCTCTCTAGACATATACATGTTCATCGTCTCTAGGCTATCGCTCGTGCTACCTGTATGTAGACAATGATCTTTTATCTTCGTAACACACTGACGGTACTCTCTCCCTCGACCTCCATCACTCTATCTCTCTCTAAGTATATCTCTCTCCCTGCTATGTGTCTCTAACTATGATTCTCCATGTGAAATCTCTTTCTCTCACACAAACACAAACTTCGTCTCCCGGGGTCTCATTTCTCTCTATTATTCCCCTGTGTGACACTCGCACACACCCTCTCACACAGAGATGTCTTTCGCTCCTTAGGTATGAGAAGCTACGACTCTTCTTCTTAAATATCTCCCGGGGTCTCATATCTCTCCACCATTCTCTTGTATGTCGCTCACACACACACACACACACACACACACTCTCTCCCTAGAGATATCTTGTGTTCACTCATATGTCTCTCTAGCTATCACTCTCGTTGTGAAATTTCTTTCTCTCTCACAGACACAAAACTCCGTCTCTCGGGATCTTATTTCTCTCCGATATTTGTTTGTATGTGAGTCACATGCACCCTTTCATCATCTCTCTCACACCCACACACATAACTCAGCCTTCTGATCCACTTGACTCCTATCTCTAACGCACACTAGCTAGCATGTTTATCTTTCTATTTATCTGTTTCTCCATCGACCTTCTTTCTCGCCCTCACTCTTGCTTCCTATCACGCTGTATGTTTCTCTCTACATGCAGTCAAGTGCCCTCTTTTTATCTTTCTCTCACACACACATAAGTTCACCCTCTGAACCACCCGGCGGTCATCTCCAACACTCAAACTAGCTGATGTCCCTCTAGCTAGCATTTCCATCTCTGTATCTATCTGTAATTTCTCCTTCAACAGTTCTTTCTCACACGCATTCTTGCTTCCTATCACCCACCTATATATGTCTCTCCATACATGCATTTATATGTTGATCACTTTTGCACAATCATTGTGTATCATTCCCTCTACTCGCCATAGATGCATGCTCCAGCCCACTCCACTATCTCTTAAAGACAAAAACACATGCTCAATTGTCGTGCCTTCTTCCCTGCACTCTCACATGCATGCATATTGTCATACCAATCCGTCTCTC